>NW_020951792.1:0-1208 GCF_900497805.2 Vombatus ursinus
GGTTTCTAGCAGGCCCTTCAGGGTTTCTGGCATGCCCTTCAGAGTTTCTAGCAGGCCCTGTTTCTGGCATGCCCTTTCAGGGTTTCTAGCGTGTGCATCACGATTTGTTTCTTCTCTCTCTCTCCCCCACTCCAGGGCATGAGCATCCCTGCCCAGCCACATGCGTCCACCCGGGCAGGCTCTGAGCGCCGCTCAGAGCAACGGCGCCTTCTCTCCTCCTTCACGGGAAGTTGTGACAGTGACCTGCTCAAATTCAACCAGTTAAAGGTAGAGGAACGGGAACCTCTGTCACCCTCTCCCACTGGGGCAGCTTCATTTTCCTGTCCTCACTTAGGAAGCTCCTGGGGGTCCTCATCCCCATTGCCTAAAGAAGAAAGGCTGGGACACACAAAATGTCAGAGCTGGTGGAGAACTTAGAATATGGAATGTCAGAGCTGGAAGAGAACTTAGAACATAGACTGTCAGAGCTGGATGAGAATTTAGAATGTAGACTATCAGCTGGAAGAGAGTTTAGAATGTGGAATGTCAGAGCTGGAGGAGAACTTAGAACATGGAAATGTCAGAACTGAAAGAGATCTTAGAACATGGAATGTCAGCTGGAAGAGAACTTAGAACATAGAATGTCAGAGCTGGGGGAGAACTTAGAACATGGAGTATCAGAGCTTGAAGAGAACTTAGTCTATACATAGTCTATCAGAGCTGGAAAAGAATTTAGAACATGGAATGTCAGATCTGGGGGAGAACTTAGAATGTGGAATGTCAGAACTGGAAGAGAACTTAGAACATGGAGTATCAGAACTGGAAGAGAACTTAGAACATGGATTGTCAGCTAGAGGAGAACTTAGTGTGGACTGTCAGAGCTGGAAGAACTTAGAATGTAAACTGTCAGAGCTGGAAGAGAACTTAGAACATGAACTGTCAGCTGGAAGAGAACTTAGAACGTGGACTGTCAGAGCTGGAAGAACTTAGAACATAGACTGTCAGAGCTGGAAGAGAACTTAGAACATGGACTATCAGAACTGGAAGAGAACTTAGAACATGGACTGTCAGCTAGGGGAAAACTTTAGAATGTGGAATGTCAGGGCTGGGGGAGAATTCAGAATGTAGACTGTATGTTGGAAGAGAGTTTAGATCATAGAATGTCAGAGCTGGAGAAGAACTTAGAACATAGGAATATCAAAACTGAAGGGGATCTTAGAACGCATTTT
>NW_020951793.1:0-2957 GCF_900497805.2 Vombatus ursinus
CGAAATTAAATGTATCTCCCCAGGAAATGCTCCCCACAGCGCGGACCAAATTAAACGCATTAAAGTTCAGAAAAAGCTGTTTAGAACCAAGGGGGGAAAAACTAGTCCAAGGGGAAGAAAAAGAGAACGAGGAGGAGGAGGAAAGGGGAGGAGAGAGAAAGAGAGAGAGAGAGAGAGAGACAGAGCGCTTTCCTCAATGGCGGATCCCCTTCTTTCCCTAGTTAAGCTGATTGGGAATGGGGCTCCCAAAGTTAGCATGAAAGCACATTTGCACAAACACAGACATTTGCACACGGAGACACACGAGGGCACACGCTCACAAGTCCTCAGACATTCAAACCCAGATTCAGGCACAGTTGCTGCCACTGCAGCCTTTCCCCATCTCAGACCAGACCAGCCCCACTCTTCCTCCTTTTCTCCCCCTGCCCCTCCCCCTCCCCTTCCCAGCCCTCTGGTCACGTTGGAGGATGGTTTTTTGTTTTTTTTTTTTTTGGAAGAGCTTCTGGTACAATATGGAGCACCATGGGCTGCAATTTCACACTCCACAGCACATTTCCCCTAAAGCTACTTTCTTTTTTTTTTTCATCTAAGACCCCCTAATTTCTGCTTCTCTCGCTCCCTCGCTCTCTCCCTCCCTCTCGTTCTCTCTCTCCTTTCTGCTTTTGTCCCTAATATTTGGGCTCCTTGTCGGAGGCCCAGGAGGCTGTCCCTCACCCCTCTCTTTTCTTTCCACTTCTCCCCCAGCCCCCGACTGCTTCAAGCATTTCTCAGCCTGGTCTGTTTGTCCTGCTGAGCCCTGCGCACGTGCTTGGCCCTTTATCCTTACCGCCCCCCTTTAACCCTGAGCTCTTTTTCACTAGCGGCCTCTACCCAGCGGTGCGATCTGTCCAGCTCTTCTCAGCCCCTTGGAGGGGGTAGCGACAATTCGAGACATCCGGCCACCAAAGCAGCCTCTCTGAGACGGGACTGGAAAGGCTGAAGCCACTGTGTGCCGCTCTACTGGCAGCTTGTACTGCGGCCCAAAGTGGGCAGAGCTAAGTGTGCAGGTCGGTAGTGACCACAAGGCCAACCCACACAGGGTAAATGAGCAGCACCTACTGGCAGGGACTGGCTGGGTTGAGGGCAGCCGTCGAGCAGTAACCTTCTGCCTTTCGTGCTATGAATAGTCAATTCCAAGCAGAGGTTAGGGTCCTGAAGGCTCAGTGAAGATGGTCCAAGCAAGTCCCTCGGAGTAAATACATCGTGCCTGTGCATTCATGTACATACAAACACAAAAATGAGTGCCCAAGTGGAGCGAGCCCACGTATCCCAAACCGCGTATGCTGTAGAGGTCGAGGCAGACTTTCGACACATCTCTGTGGAGTCTCTGCCTTCCAGTTTATACCTGGGCAATGCTCATCTTTCCTGCATCTCCCTCTGCCCCAAGGAGTAAGGGAAAAGGTAGGAGCTGTGGCCATGCCTGTGAGGCTAAGGCTGTAGGTTTTCATAAAGGCTACTACACTCTGAGGGCTTCTAGGGGTTCCTTCCTTCATCTTTTGCCTGCTATTTCACCTGTAGATTTTTTCTCTTTTTCCTACTAACTACTTCCTAACATTGTCCCAGTTGGTCAATTTTCTTTTACTGTGTCTGTTCCTCTCTCCTTGTCCAGCTTTCAGCGCGGGTTTCCCTCACAACAACCCAGCTGCTAGAGGAGCAGTTGACTCCTCTGCGGCTCCCCCCCCAACACTTTCCTCCCCAACAGCAGGGTTAATTATGGCCTTTGGCATTGTCCCCTCCCCGGGCCAGTTCGGTGAGACCGCCTGGAAAGCTAGCTCATGGGAGGTGGGGGTTAGGTGTAATGGGAAAAGGGATGGGACAAGGTTTGAGGAATAAGAGATCCTGTTCCTCCCGTCCTGTTAGCTCCCTTCTCCAAACAAAGGAGAAGAGAGGCACAAAACCCCGAAGCCAGACATAAACAGAGCACTGAGTTCGGGTGAGGTGTTTCTAGAAGTGTGGCACTGAGAAGCCGACTGGCCAGAAACTAGGCCGGGGAGGAAAGGGAAGGTGAGGGAAACACAGGGAAGGTGAGGGAGAGTGGAGATATAATAGCAAAGTAGTAAGAGGGAAGAGAATTGGGGGTGAACGAGGGAACCCCAGAGTATGAAGAAGGCACCTGTCTCTTTGGAAGGGCTGAAGAGGTTGTTTCGGATAGGAAAGAGCTTCCCAACCTGGGAGTTGGACCATCAGTCAGGGAGAAAGCAGCAGAGCGAAGAGCTGGGACTAGGGATGTTGGTAGAGATATAATGATTAACTGTCCCCCTCCCCAGTCAGCTTTGAGCCCTCAGTACAACTGAGTGGTAGCTGGGGTGTGGAGGGGAGAGTAAGCGGGGATGTCTCCGATTCTGCTGCTCCTGGCCACCTCAGAGATCAGAAGGGCGAGAGGGAGGGAGTGCTAAGCAAAAGGGGAACCAGCCCTAGGAAGGGGAGGGGCTGAAGTGGGGGGGGTGCAACAACAGATGCAGAGTAGAAAAGAGTGAGGGAAAGAGTGAGAGAGCCGGATTTACAGGCGAGGGAAGAAGAAGAAAGGAGACAAAAAGAGGGAGAGGAAGAGGGAGAGGAAAAGAGGGAGAGGCACGCAGAGGTGGAATTCCTAAAAAAGAAGACCGATGGCTAGAGAAGGGGGCGGGGGGATAGAGGCAGTACAGGAACTGAGTTTTCTTAGAGTTATGATGAGGTACGAAATCTACTCTCTCTCAACCAACCTCCTCCCCCTTTTCCTTCCTAAGGATTCTGAGGGAAGCAGGAGGAGAATGAGAGAGTCTGGGAGACTGGAAGGGTGGGATGAGGGTAGTAAGAGAGAGGGGCAGAGAGATTGGCAGAAACGAAGTGAAGCAGAGATAGCGACAGAGCCAGGAACTGAATAAAAAAGATTAACATGAAAAGAAAAAGACTCAAGGTACCAAAAGCGGGAGGGGGAA
>NW_020951794.1:0-3120 GCF_900497805.2 Vombatus ursinus
TTCCCCCTCCCGCTTTTGGTACCTTGAGTCTTTTTCTTTTCATGTTAATCTTTTTTATTCAGTTCCTGGCTCTGTCGCTATCTCTGCTTCACTTCGTTTCTGCCAATCTCTCTGCCCCTCTCTCTTACTACCCTCATCCCACCCTTCCAGTCTCCCAGACTCTCTCATTCTCCTCCTGCTTCCCTCAGAATCCTTAGGAAGGAAAAGGGGGAGGAGGTTGGTTGAGAGAGAGTAGATTTCGTACCTCATCATAACTCTAAGAAAACTCAGTTCCTGTACTGCCTCTATCCCCCCGCCCCCTTCTCTAGCCATCGGTCTTCTTTTTTAGGAATTCCACCTCTGCGTGCCTCTCCCTCTTTTCCTCTCCCTCTTCCTCTCCCTCTTTTTGTCTCCTTTCTTCTTCTTCCCTCGCCTGTAAATCCGGCTCTCTCACTCTTTCCCTCACTCTTTTCTACTCTGCATCTGTTGTTGCACCCCCCCCACTTCAGCCCCTCCCCTTCCTAGGGCTGGTTCCCCTTTTGCTTAGCACTCCCTCCCTCTCGCCCTTCTGATCTCTGAGGTGGCCAGGAGCAGCAGAATCGGAGACATCCCCGCTTACTCTCCCCTCCACACCCCAGCTACCACTCAGTTGTACTGAGGGCTCAAAGCTGACTGGGGAGGGGGACAGTTAATCATTATATCTCTACCAACATCCCTAGTCCCAGCTCTTCGCTCTGCTGCTTTCTCCCTGACTGATGGTCCAACTCCCAGGTTGGGAAGCTCTTTCCTATCCGAAACAACCTCTTCAGCCCTTCCAAAGAGACAGGTGCCTTCTTCATACTCTGGGGTTCCCTCGTTCACCCCCAATTCTCTTCCCTCTTACTACTTTGCTATTATATCTCCACTCTCCCTCACCTTCCCTGTGTTTCCCTCACCTTCCCTTTCCTCCCCGGCCTAGTTTCTGGCCAGTCGGCTTCTCAGTGCCACACTTCTAGAAACACCTCACCCGAACTCAGTGCTCTGTTTATGTCTGGCTTCGGGGTTTTGTGCCTCTCTTCTCCTTTGTTTGGAGAAGGGAGCTAACAGGACGGGAGGAACAGGATCTCTTATTCCTCAAACCTTGTCCCATCCCTTTTCCCATTACACCTAACCCCCACCTCCCATGAGCTAGCTTTCCAGGCGGTCTCACCGAACTGGCCCGGGGAGGGGACAATGCCAAAGGCCATAATTAACCCTGCTGTTGGGGAGGAAAGTGTTGGGGGGGGAGCCGCAGAGGAGTCAACTGCTCCTCTAGCAGCTGGGTTGTTGTGAGGGAAACCCGCGCTGAAAGCTGGACAAGGAGAGAGGAACAGACACAGTAAAAGAAAATTGACCAACTGGGACAATGTTAGGAAGTAGTTAGTAGGAAAAAGAGAAAAAATCTACAGGTGAAATAGCAGGCAAAAGATGAAGGAAGGAACCCCTAGAAGCCCTCAGAGTGTAGTAGCCTTTATGAAAACCTACAGCCTTAGCCTCACAGGCATGGCCACAGCTCCTACCTTTTCCCTTACTCCTTGGGGCAGAGGGAGATGCAGGAAAGATGAGCATTGCCCAGGTATAAACTGGAAGGCAGAGACTCCACAGAGATGTGTCGAAAGTCTGCCTCGACCTCTACAGCATACGCGGTTTGGGATACGTGGGCTCGCTCCACTTGGGCACTCATTTTTGTGTTTGTATGTACATGAATGCACAGGCACGATGTATTTACTCCGAGGGACTTGCTTGGACCATCTTCACTGAGCCTTCAGGACCCTAACCTCTGCTTGGAATTGACTATTCATAGCACGAAAGGCAGAAGGTTACTGCTCGACGGCTGCCCTCAACCCAGCCAGTCCCTGCCAGTAGGTGCTGCTCATTTACCCTGTGTGGGTTGGCCTTGTGGTCACTACCGACCTGCACACTTAGCTCTGCCCACTTTGGGCCGCAGTACAAGCTGCCAGTAGAGCGGCACACAGTGGCTTCAGCCTTTCCAGTCCCGTCTCAGAGAGGCTGCTTTGGTGGCCGGATGTCTCGAATTGTCGCTACCCCCTCCAAGGGGCTGAGAAGAGCTGGACAGATCGCACCGCTGGGTAGAGGCCGCTAGTGAAAAAGAGCTCAGGGTTAAAGGGGGGCGGTAAGGATAAAGGGCCAAGCACGTGCGCAGGGCTCAGCAGGACAAACAGACCAGGCTGAGAAATGCTTGAAGCAGTCGGGGGCTGGGGGAGAAGTGGAAAGAAAAGAGAGGGGTGAGGGACAGCCTCCTGGGCCTCCGACAAGGAGCCCAAATATTAGGGACAAAAGCAGAAAGGAGAGAGAGAACGAGAGGGAGGGAGAGAGCGAGGGAGCGAGAGAAGCAGAAATTAGGGGGTCTTAGATGAAAAAAAAAAAGAAAGTAGCTTTAGGGGAAATGTGCTGTGGAGTGTGAAATTGCAGCCCATGGTGCTCCATATTGTACCAGAAGCTCTTCCAAAAAAAAAAAAAACAAAAAACCATCCTCCAACGTGACCAGAGGGCTGGGAAGGGGAGGGGGAGGGGCAGGGGGAGAAAAGGAGGAAGAGTGGGGCTGGTCTGGTCTGAGATGGGGAAAGGCTGCAGTGGCAGCAACTGTGCCTGAATCTGGGTTTGAATGTCTGAGGACTTGTGAGCGTGTGCCCTCGTGTGTCTCCGTGTGCAAATGTCTGTGTTTGTGCAAATGTGCTTTCATGCTAACTTTGGGAGCCCCATTCCCAATCAGCTTAACTAGGGAAAGAAGGGGATCCGCCATTGAGGAAAGCGCTCTGTCTCTCTCTCTCTCTCTCTCTTTCTCTCTCCTCCCCTTTCCTCCTCCTCCTCGTTCTCTTTTTCTTCCCCTTGGACTAGTTTTTCCCCCCTTGGTTCTAAACAGCTTTTTCTGAACTTTAATGCGTTTAATTTGGTCCGCGCTGTGGGGAGCATTTCCTGGGGAGATACATTTAATTTCGGAATTTCTAATCCCCTCCCTCAGAGCCCCAGCCCCAGCTCCCCTTGCTGCGCCCCGGGAGGTGGAGGGAGGGAGGCAGGAGGCGGCAGGGCCACTGGGGGGGGGGGGGGGCGAGGGCGAAATTAAATGTATCTCCCCAGGAAATGCTCCCCACAGCGCGGACC
>NW_020951795.1:0-1046 GCF_900497805.2 Vombatus ursinus
CACGTCCACCTTCTTTTCCCTGTTCAATGGGGAAGGAGCTGGGAAGATCCGACTCTTTGGCCAAGGACACTAGGATTCAGTCTGACTCCACCATCCTGGTCCCCTAAGGCCTCAACATCACGGGAGTTTGGTTTGCTATATAGTATAATTGCTATACTGACAGAAAGGATTGATTGGCATCACTGCAGGAGGAGACACTTTCTCAGTCTCTTTCCTCCCTTTCTTGTGTGGTTAGCCTCCCTATAAAAGTCAGGGGGCAAAGTGAGAATCCAGTGAGTGCTGTTTTCTCTGAGTCTTTTTTATTTTTTTGGTGGCTAATGTCTGAGTTGAACAAACACACACCTAGCTTCTCACCCCTACCTCACCCCCCCCCACAAAAAAACACCCCACAGAGATATACATTAAAATACATCGAAAGTTCATCCTAGTTGAATCAGAAATGAGAGACAAGGCATAATATTCTTAGTAGTTAGTTTTCAGGAATGTTATTCACCTAGATGAGAAGAATGAGGGGAGATAGAAGCTGCCTTGTTCGCAGACAAGAGAAACTGCTCCTACATTTACTTTGTATCTTCTCTTTTCTAGGAGCAACAAAGTTAAAAACTGGAGGATGATTCTAGAAGAATTATTAATAAAAAAAAAGTTCAACATATTGGATATTAAATGATCTTGACCTATGTCTGCATGGATTCATTTTACTCCTTTTGTTTCAAGTTCATGTTAGGGGGCAAGATTTGAACTTGATGACAGAATTCTGACTGAGAAACAGGCACTACAATTTAGAGACCCTTAAGAACCTTCCCGATGGGATCTCTCTCCCAGAACGAGTATATGTTGCTTCTCTTCTCACCCCCAATACACATATAACTCACTAGCACAAATACACCTCTGAACCATACACTCACCATCATCAGTAAACACCATACAAAGCATTAGGAGATCCAGCAACATAAACATGCACTCTCAGCTGGGGCTAAAGACGTTTGTTTTCCCTCCTCAGGGAGGGGGAAATAGGCGAAGAAGGAAGAAGGGACGGAGGAAAGATA
>NW_020951796.1:0-1046 GCF_900497805.2 Vombatus ursinus
TATCTTTCCTCCGTCCCTTCTTCCTTCTTCGCCTATTTCCCCCTCCCTGAGGAGGGAAAACAAACGTCTTTAGCCCCAGCTGAGAGTGCATGTTTATGTTGCTGGATCTCCTAATGCTTTGTATGGTGTTTACTGATGATGGTGAGTGTATGGTTCAGAGGTGTATTTGTGCTAGTGAGTTATATGTGTATTGGGGGTGAGAAGAGAAGCAACATATACTCGTTCTGGGAGAGAGATCCCATCGGGAAGGTTCTTAAGGGTCTCTAAATTGTAGTGCCTGTTTCTCAGTCAGAATTCTGTCATCAAGTTCAAATCTTGCCCCCTAACATGAACTTGAAACAAAAGGAGTAAAATGAATCCATGCAGACATAGGTCAAGATCATTTAATATCCAATATGTTGAACTTTTTTTTTATTAATAATTCTTCTAGAATCATCCTCCAGTTTTTAACTTTGTTGCTCCTAGAAAAGAGAAGATACAAAGTAAATGTAGGAGCAGTTTCTCTTGTCTGCGAACAAGGCAGCTTCTATCTCCCCTCATTCTTCTCATCTAGGTGAATAACATTCCTGAAAACTAACTACTAAGAATATTATGCCTTGTCTCTCATTTCTGATTCAACTAGGATGAACTTTCGATGTATTTTAATGTATATCTCTGTGGGGTGTTTTTTTGTGGGGGGGGGTGAGGTAGGGGTGAGAAGCTAGGTGTGTGTTTGTTCAACTCAGACATTAGCCACCAAAAAAATAAAAAAGACTCAGAGAAAACAGCACTCACTGGATTCTCACTTTGCCCCCTGACTTTTATAGGGAGGCTAACCACACAAGAAAGGGAGGAAAGAGACTGAGAAAGTGTCTCCTCCTGCAGTGATGCCAATCAATCCTTTCTGTCAGTATAGCAATTATACTATATAGCAAACCAAACTCCCGTGATGTTGAGGCCTTAGGGGACCAGGATGGTGGAGTCAGACTGAATCCTAGTGTCCTTGGCCAAAGAGTCGGATCTTCCCAGCTCCTTCCCCATTGAACAGGGAAAAGAAGGTGGACGTG
>NW_020951797.1:0-1166 GCF_900497805.2 Vombatus ursinus
GGAGGTGAGGGGACCTGTATGAGATCACCTACAGGGTCCTAAATCTATAGATGGGAGGGCCTCAGAGACTCGGCATCCTGACCCCCTCCGGTGACTACAGGGGAAACTGAGGCCTGGGGAGCTGAAGGGACCCGTATGAGATTACCTACAGGCTCCTAAATCTACAGCTGGCACGGCCTCAGAAACTATTGTGCCTGACCCCCTCCTGTGAGAATAGGGGACACTGAGGCCGGGGGAGCTGAAGGGACCTATCTGAAATCACCTACAGGCTACTAAATCTAGAGCTGGCAGGGGCTCAGAGACTATGCAGGTTGACCCCTTCCTGTGACTACAGGGAAACTGAGGCCTGGGGAGCTGAAGGGACCTGTATGAGATCACCTACAGGCTCCTAAATCTAGAGCTGGCAGGCCCTCAGAGACTGTGCAGCCTGACCCCCTCCTGTGACTATAGGGGAAACTGAGGCCTGGGGAACTGAAGGGACCTGTATGAGATCACCCACAGGCTCCTCAATCTAGAGCTGGCAGGACCTCAGAGACTATGGAGCCTGAACCCCTCCTGTGACTATAGGGGAAACTGAGGTCTGGTGAGGTGAAGAGACCAGTGTAACACTACCTACACGTTGCTAAATCTAGAGGTGGTAGGGCCTCAGAGGCTAAGCTGCCTGACCCCCTTCTGTGGATATAGGGGAAACTGAGGCCCGGGGAGCTGAGGGGACCTGTGTGAGATGACCTACAGGGTCCTAAATCTAGAGATGGGAGGGCCTCAGAGACTAGGCATGCTGACCCCCTCCTGTGACTATAGGGGAAACTGAGGCCTGCGGAGCCCAAGGGACCTGTATGAGATCACCTACAGGCTCCTAAATCTAGAGCCGGCACGGCCTCAGAGACTATGCATCCCGACCCCCTCCTCTGACTATAGGGGAAACTGAGGCCTGGGGAGCTGAGTGGACCTGTATGAGATCATCTACAGGGTTCTAAATCTAGGCCTGGCAGGGCATCAGAGAGTATGCAGCCTGACCCACTCCTGTGACTATAGGGGAAACTGAGGCCTGGTGCACTGAAGGAACCAGTGTGACACTACCTACACGTTACTAAATCTAGAGGTGGTAGGGCCTCAGATGCTAAGCTGCCTGTCCCCCTTCTGTGGCTATAGGGGAAACTGAGGCC
>NW_020951798.1:0-4671 GCF_900497805.2 Vombatus ursinus
CTCCCTTCCAAACTTCCTTATTACTGTTGAAAGTACCACCATTTCCCAGTCACCAAGGTTCACAAACTACATGTCATCCTTCACTCCTTACCACTTCCAAACCAGTATGTTGCCAAGAGTTGTCAGTTTTACCTTTGTAACAACTCATACATCCCCCTTATCTCCTCTGACACTGCCACCACCTTGGTGCAGGCCCTCATCACTTCCCACAATGGACTACTAAAACAGCCTTCTGGTTGGCATCACTGTCTCCAGTCTATCCCCATTCCATTCTGTCCTGCACTCAGCCTTCAAAATCATCTTCCAAAAGCACAAGTCTAACTATGTGCCCCCTCTCCCCTGCCCTTCTACTCAATCAAATCCAGTGCCTCCCTATCAACTCCAGGATCAAATATAAAATCCTCGCTGGCATTCAAAGTCTTTCATAACCTACCCTCCCTCACCTTTCCAGTGTCTTTGCACTTTGCACAACTCTCTCCCTGCCTTTAGTCCAGCAACATTGCCCTTCTTGGTGTTCCTAGCAAAAGACACCCCATCTCCCAGATCTGGGTATTTTCAGTGGCTACCCCCCACACCTGGAATATTCTCCCTCCTCATCTCTGCCTCCTGATTCTCTGGCTTTCTTCTAGTCTCAGCTAAAATCCCAACATCTACAGGAAGCTCTTCCCTTTCTCACACATTTCTAGCACCTTCCTCATGCTGATTGTTTCCAATATTTCCTGTATCTGTCTTGTTTGTACAGAGTTGTTTGAATGTTGACTCACCATTAGTCTATGAGCTCCTTGAGAGCAAAGATTGTCTTTTACAGTTAATAGTATTCCAGCGTTTAGCACAGAACCTGACAGAGAGAAAATGGCTTAAAAATGTTTATTGACAGACTGACTGTTTGACTGAATGGAACCTGATTGACCCCAGTTTCCCTGATGGAGCTTCCTGGCCCCATGAGAAGTCCCAATGGGCAGTCAGGGCCTCTCCAACTTGGTGGGTTTCTGAAGGCCACTCATGTCAACATGTTCTTCCCTGGCACCCTGCTCTGAGAACCCAATGTGTTTCTATATGGAGATGATCAGGGCTGTGTCCAGAGAAGCTGTGTCACTGTAACATTGTTACATTTCTATGCTGTGGTAGCTCAAAGTAAACCTCCTACTGTTAACTGTCCAGTGACTTCCCAGTACCTTGTTTCATCCCAACATTGAACCTGAACTAAGAGACTGCTGGCACCCAAGTCCCCTCAAAGAGCCTGGCACAGGGCAGATACCTGCTCAGAGACTTCTGGATTGACTGATACTGTCCAAAGGAAGCCTCCTCCTGACTGTAGGGCCTGCAGGGCCAAAATTTTATTGTATGTTAGGGTCAGAGAGAACAGTATAAGTCACAAAATCAACTGTTTACATGAAAGAGTTGAGGAAATGCAGAGTTGACAATCAACAAAATCCAAGTTAGGCAGTTCCTTGTTTATTAGATTTTAAGGCAAGTCACTTTAAGACAAACACCATTTGTGAGGCACCTACTAAATGATCCACATGATGCCAGGCTCCATGGAGGAGTGGTGGGGAGAAGACAAGAAGGGTGGAGATGAGGGGGAACAGCACCCCCAGGGAAGTCCTAGGACTAGCTGGGCTGGCTCTGTTCTTCTCCTTCCTATTTCCCTTCATTCCCTTTGAATCAAGAAGGACAGTTCCACCAAATTGGACACTGCTTTATGATAATAACATTGAATACATGAACACAGATTTGTGTGCTTCAGAAAGTGGAAGTGGGGGTTGGCAATGGGGGTATGTAGTACAGCTCTTTGCACATAGTCAGTGCTTAACAAATGCTTTTTTTCATTCATTCATTCATTCATTCATTCATTCATTCATTCATACCATTCAGAGGTCTCCTTAAATAAATGGTGGGTTTGGGACTGTTAAATTATCAAGAGCCTCCACCAATTTTTCTCTGGAAAAATCTAAAGGCAATGTCAAAAACATCATGAAAATGCAAGTGGGATGAGAGCTTGAGAAGATGGAGTTGCCATGGCAACCCTCTCCGTGACTATTTTACAAATTATAGGAATAGTCTCTGGTAATTTTCCTTCAGGATGTGCTCTGATTGCTTGAGGAGGTCTGTTAACTGTTTCAGGCAGTGATGGCAATTGGCTTTCAAGGGTAATGGAGGGAGAGACAGGAGGCAGCTTGTGCCAGACAGGTCAATGTCTCACCACCTCTTGGACTGCATCTGCCCACAGACCTGTACTCTGAACCCCAGAACCCTGGGAAGAAGACCCCCATAGAAATCCATCCTGCCCTACAGGAAAATAGAAGAGGAAGGGGATAAGAGAAGAGGGGGGGGAGAGATAGAAGGGAGGGCAGATTAGGGGAAGAGGTATTCAGAATGCACAGCTAAGACATCTTGGGTTGGGGGAGGGGCGAGATGGGGAGAAAATTTGGAACTCAAAATCTTGTGGATGTGAATGTTGAAAACTAAAAATAAATAAATTAATGAATGTAAAAAAAAGAAAGAAAGAAAGAAAATACACAGTCCAAAAAAACAAAACAAAGCAAAAAAGAACAGGACTTCCAAGTCACCAGACCTGCTTCCAGCCCAGCCCCCACAGACATCATGGAAGGGAGAAATCATTTTGCAAAGGCAGAGCCCACCTTCCTCATTACTACCAACAGCAACTGCTGACCAGCTGTCACCAATACACACAAAAATACATAAGGGTCCTTGCAGTGGCAGCATTCTCCAGAACAGCCAGCCTGCTTCCAGCCCATCTCTTACAGCCATCTTACAGTTGGGGAAGCAATTCCTATAGAGAAGGAGCCAGCCAGCTCCATTAAACTGCCAACCAGTTGCTATCACAGGGCAGGCAAGCCACCTGAGGGAGGGACAGGAGGCAGCCGAGGCTTCACTGTGCTTTGGGAGTCTTCTAATGAGTGTGGGGTGGGGGTGGGGGTGCTTCTGACATCAAGTCTAAATATTTCTGTTTGCAAGATCCGTTCATTACTCTGATTGCTGCCCTCTGTCTAAGCCATTTTGCAAGGGCTAACCCTTTAAATACCTGAAGGTGTTTATTCTGGAGAAGACTCAAGGTAGATATCCCTCTTCACCTCATACCTGGACTACTACAACAGCCACTGGCTGGTTTACCTGACACAAGTCTCTTCGTGCTGCAGTCCATCCTTCACTCTGCAGCCAAAGGGATCTTTCTAACACACAGGTCTGACCATGTCTCTCCTCTACTCAAGGAACTCCAGGGGTTCCCTATCACTTCAAGGATCAAATATAAAATCCTCTGTTGTATCTTGCCTCTCCTATTAGACTGTGAGGTCCTTGAGAAAAAGGATTGTGTCTTTTGCTTTTCTTTGTACACCCAGTGCTCAGAGCAGGGCCTGGCACTTAGCAGGCAGTTAATAAATGGTTATTGACTAAACACCTGAGAGAAGTTAGCTTTCTTCACCCTCAGATTGCATGCCTTTTAGCCCCCTTACCATCCTGTCCATCCTGTCTGGACACTGTCCAGCTTATTCATGTCTTTCTTATTGCACAACCCCTCTCTTAGTTGACTCCTCCATTCCCTACTACACCAGGTACAAATACTAGTTGATGAGCTCTCTCTCCTGTTTCCTCTTAACAATCTACCTATAGACTTCCCTTCTTAGCAAAGGCATTCAAAAGACACAGCAGGAACCCTAGTTACAAAGCATTTGTCCCAAAGCCATGGATATGCACCTGAGGACTAAAAGTCTCACACCCTTACTTAGTGTGGAATGTTTCTCCTAAATCTGAACGGCCTCCTTATACCCGCCCAACACCCCCCCCCCCCAGTCCTGGATGATTCTCAACATCCATGTCTTTGCCCCTTCTCACTTCATGTTGAATGAAGCTGGAGAAAATCATGAAGCCAGGGTGACTGGGTCCACTACAAATTTCTGTTACCTAAACTCAACAGGGACCTGATTGTAGCAAGGCAATCCTTTCCCATCTCCCTAACCAATTTAGTATCCCACTCATCACATGCATTTTTCCAGACTTTATTTTCTCTCCTCATATTCCACATAGATCCCCTCCCCTACTCTCTCAGCTAAGAATCTTCCTTCATTTCATTGAGAAAACAGCCTATTCACTGACAGCTCCCTCTTCTCACACCTCCCACATCTCCTATAGCTCAGATGCCTTCCTCCACTATCTCCTTCTCCCCTGTCCCTTATGATGAGTTGATTCTTCAGAGCTAATTATTATGACCCCCTCCATTCCCCACCTCTTACCCCCAACATTTCAACTGTGGCAAGAGATGGGATATGTAAAGTACAAATGGATTCTATCTCATCTTGGAGTGTTGCCTTCTGTGTGATTTTTAGTAATAAATGAATAAAGTAAAAAATGCATTTTCCCTAATAAAGCAGCATATACAAATTCAAGTGAACCCAATAGAGCTTAGCCCCCTGCTAATGTATAACTGACTAATGATATTTGGTCTTGCTCAATTAGTTGTTTTAATTGACTAGCATTGATATATTGATGTACCAAGGATGCTTTACCCTGGGGAAAAAAGGATGACTGTCCAAACAATGGAGAGCAAGAGGAGGGTCTCCAGTGTCCAGATCAGGGGAGTCAGATCAAGGGAACCAGGTTGAATACTCCTTCTATAATCTCACTAATGGAAAATTTTAGGGTTTAGGAAGA
>NW_020951799.1:0-23549 GCF_900497805.2 Vombatus ursinus
GGGTTTGAGGCTTAGGGCAAAGGGCAGGGGCTGGGAGGGAGACCCGGTGGGGAAGGGGCCTTCTCCCAAGGCCGGCCCACCCGCCCGGGGCAGTGCCACAGCCGGGTCTGAGCAGGGAAGGGGCAGGGATGCCAATGACGAGGCCTTCTGGGCCTCGGGAGCACTGTGGGGACATTTCCTGAAGGCTTGTTTTGGTCCTTGGCTGGTACGAGAGAAGGAAATAGGACTGGGAACGCCATTCTTGTGGTATTTCCGACTTGGACGCAACCAGGAAGTATGGGAAATGTCCACTGGTGAGAGCGGGGGCTGGGGCTGTGTGAAAGTGGCCAGCATCCATACATACGGGTGGTTGCCCCCTAGGTGAGGAAAAGACAGCCAGCGACCCCAAAGGAAAGAGCCCTGATCTGGAGTTTGGGGAGCCAGGTCAAACCCCTGCCTGCCTGCCCCTCTGCACCCAGGTGATTTTGGACGAGGTCTTTTCCTAGCCTCAGTTTCCTTCTCTGTAAAGTCAGAGGGTTGGACTAGGTGATCTCTAGACTACTTTCTAGTTCTGATAGTCTCTGAACTTGCTTCAAACACCTGAGGGGAGACCTATGGAGATGTACGAAGGCAGAGACAGCCATTCAGTTCAGTTAGACAGGGCCATGTCTTGAACACCTACTATGCGCCAGATTCTGTATCAGGTGCTGGGGGGCGGGGCTCTCATTCCACTGGGAGAATTTGGCTTTTTTCTGGAGGATCTGTGTTGAAAGGGATGGAGGGACGGCCCAGCTCTGCCCACATGGTGGCCATGGGGGCCTAGGCCAGTCAGTGGAAGGCCCCAGGGTGCAGTTGTTGTCAGCCTGCACGGGGAGAGGGACTTTCCTCCTCCCTAAATCAGTGAAATCTTAGGTCTACTCCCTATTCCCCATGGGGGGGGGGTGGTCAGGCACGGTCCAGACATTTTCATTAGAAGCCTCTAAGTGTGCATTTGTCTCCATAGAACAATCAATATGAGAAGATGTCTTGGGGCCCTGAAAGCTACACACAGAGGCAGTTAGTGAGGTGTGAAATGGAGAGAGTGCTGGTCCTGGGGGTCCTGAGTTTGAATCCTGTTTTAAACACCTACTAGCTGTGGGTCTCTGAGAAAGTCACTTAACCTCTCAGGCTCAGTTCCCTCATCTGTAAAATGAGGTTGAGCCTGATGGGCTTGGAGGCCCTTCTAGCTCTGAATCTACAATCCCACGAGGCTACATTGCTGCAGCATTTTACAAACACCACCCCGTTGTCAGTTTGCGGGCATCTTCTCAAAGGTCAGAGAGGTGGCCTCTTTTGTGCAAGGTCACACAGCTAATCATGATTGAAGGGGGAATTTGAACCCAGCTCCCTCCTGACTTCAGAGCCATCATTTTCTCCACCTTGCCTACTGCCTATGAAATAGAACCACATGGCAGAGTTGGTGCTGGGGAAACACCACCCCCATCCCTATCCCCTCCCAGATCCCCAGAGGGGGAGAAGAGAGGGCTTTCCAGGAACCCATGTGGATTAGCCCATAACCGTTGCACCATCAGCCCCCAAGCAGTCTGGATATTCCTTCTAGAACCCTGACTGCAGTACACGTTCTCCTCTCCTACACTTTCTCTGCTGCCCTGTCCATCCCTGCCTGTCTATGCCCACATCACCTCTCTAGTCATCTACAACGAAGGTTATGGCCCTATTGGTGGGTCTGCCTCTCATTGGTAGGTGAAGGCCTTGGAATGCACATTCAGGGAAAGGGAGACAGTCAGCCATTCACCACCAAGGTAGGGGGGCAGCCTGGGGAGTTGGAAAAAAGGCTTGACCAACAGTCCAGAGAAGCCTGAGTTCCAGTCCTATCTCAGACATTTGTTAGCTGTGTGTCTCTAGGCAAGTGATTGAATCTCACTATGCCCCAGTTTCCTCATCTGAAAAATGGGGGGGGGTTGACTTAGTGGCCTCTAGGTCCTTCCAGCTTGAAGTCTATGATTCTATGATCCCCCTCTGGACAGTAATAGCTCTGTGACAAGAGACTTCACTTATCTTAGAATGGCAGCTGGCACACAGTAAGTGCTTAATAAATGTTCTCTCTTTCCCTCTGTCTCTGTGTCTTTGTTTCTCTGTCTCTGTCTCCACTTTCCTCATCTGTAAAATGGGGATAATCATGCCTGTAATATCCACCTCACAGGGCTGTTTTGAGGTTAAATGATAGAATGCATGGGAAACACTTTGCAAACGGTGCCTGGCCCCAAGGAGCTGACATCTTAGAAGGAGTGGGGAGAAAGGGGGAGGGAGATGACAGGGACACAGATAAGGATTATCTAAGGCAGTGGGTGATGGAGATGAAGGAGAGATCCAGACCTTGTGCTCACAGATCATTTGAGAAAGCAGAGAGCACATTTAGCTGAGGGGATCTGGGAAGGCTTCCTTGAGGAGGTGGCACCTGAACTGATGAGTTTTCATTCCAAAAGGAAGAGAAGAGGAGAGAACATATGGATGTGGGGATAGGCTGTTGTTTGGATGCAGAGTGAGATGTCTGGGGGACAAAATGGCAGTCCAGCCTGGCTGAAGTCAAGAGTCAGGTGTAGAGGTGAGAGCCTCAGTTTCCTTTTCTGTCAGATGGGGCTAACCACACCTATAGTGCCCCCTCCACAAATTTGTCCAGAGGACTAAATGAGGTCTTGTCTATAAAGTGCTTTGGACATGTTCAGGTGCCATATAGAGACACGTCAGTTACCTGGATTAAATTTGCTCTTTCCCAGGTCTCAAGCCCTCTCCCTCCCACCTCCATCCTGACTTTCTTCACTCAAACACCTCAGTGGCCAACGCTTGACGTCAGAGAATCTCAGAAGGGATCTTCAGAGGGATCCCTTAGAAGATCTCCGAGAAGGAGTTTAACAAGAGGCAGGCGGTCACAGTCACATAGGGGAGGGGCAGAGAAATGGGTGGATGAGGGAGGTTGGATCTCCCATTTGAGGTTCCCTCAGAGGAAGTCACAGGCCTAGAACTGGGAGAGATCGCAGAGGCCCTCTAATCCAACTCCTTCATTGTATTGAGGAGGAAACTGAGGCACAAAGGCACAGCGACCTGTCAGGTTCACTGACTCCAATTACAGCCCCTTCCCTCCTATCCCACCTTCTAGTCTAGTCTTTTTAGCCTGGCATTCCAGAACAATCTAACCTTGTCAGTCCTGAAGATTGGCACCTTGGGTGCACTCCTCCACTCCATGGTTTTGCATGTGCTGTCTATCTAACTTGGAATCTAACTCATATTGCCTTTGTAAAAAATTGTGAATTAGCCCTGGATAACAGATAGCTTTCCTTGCCAGCTGTGGGATTCATACTGATCTGTCCGGAGGAGCCCACTGAGCCATCCTGAGAGACAGCATGATCGAGTGCATTGAGGGCTAGCCTGGAGTCAGGATGGCCCGGGTTCAGGTGCTGCTGCTGGACATATTGGCCGTATGACAGTGGACAAGTCACCTCTTAACACCTGAGGCAGCTCGGTAAGACTGTCAATGACAGAAGGGTGGCTGATGTGAATTAGTGGAGGGAATTTCTACTCCTCAAACTCTTGTTCACATTGATGATCTCACAGTACTAGACCATCAAAAGGTCTAGCAAGCTTTTTGCCCATCCATTCAAGGATCAAAGCTGATGATTTTTTGCACTTCCAGGAAGGTTTTTTCAAGGCTCTCTCAAGCTTCCACAGACAGAGTCACGTTACAAATTGTCCTTTGTCTCAGCACAGAATTCCAGGACCTCAGAACCCATTTAGTTGAATCTGTACTAAAAAAAGAATCCCCATTACGTCATATACTGAAAGCAGGCAGCAGCCTCTACTTGAGGGGGATCCCATCTGAGAGAGAGAGCCAATGCTACGTAAGCCTAAACATCACTGCTACCTGCCTATTACATGTGTGACATGTGATAATGACACGTTTGGGGCCAAAACTTTGGACAATCCGTAAACGTGAATGTAGGAAACATGATTAAAAAAACCCTAATCACAAGAAAACATTCATAAATCCTCACGTGCAGGAGCAGGAAAATTAGAAGGAAAAACCAAAAACAAGCCGGCTGATGGAAGATGAGAAAAAACAAACCCCAGACAGGACAGATGATCAGACGCTGAACTGACAGAGGGACAACCTTCTCCTATCTGTCCCATCACCATGAGCCTGAGGGAAGCCACCAAAATGAAAGGCGACTGTCTGGATTCTATCCCACTGCCTATTAGAGAAGCTCTCTCTATCATGAAAAATCTCATCATTAGGAATTACTGGGCTCCCTAAAGCCCTTTGCTTATTCCAGATGATTTTACAGTTTCCTAGCTAAGATCTTTCAAGATATAAGTAGAATGTGCTCAAGCATTCACTTTGGGTTCCACAAGTAAATAGACAATGCTCAGACGTTGGGAAGGGGCTGCTGAAGGCAATTAGAGGAGGAGGGAGAGGACCGTGGGGAGGCTGAGACAACCTGGGACCAATCACAGTCACGAGGTTGCAGGAAAATCTACTTATCTAAAAATCATGGGGGAAAATCCCAGGGTAAGAAAACTGGTTCAAAGCTATATTTCTCCTTGGAGGTGACAGTCTGAGTCTCCTCTTCCAGGTCCATGCTTACCTCCACTACTTACTGTACTGGGGAGCAAGAATCTTTGTAGCAGATTGGGGAATTAGGCACTGTGAGATGTTACTGAGCATGGCTTTTCTTTCTCTTCAGGTGGTATCATTTAGAAATCTGAGGGTACAGATAAATGCCATCCACCTGTCCATCTATTCGTCTATCATCCATCTATCCATCACTCACCCATCTATCTATCCAGGTATTACTTATTAGTCCATCGTCCATTAGTTATCCACCTCTTCTGTCATTCACCTGTACATATCATGAATGAATCCCTTCATCTTGCCTCTTTCCATCCACCCATCTATCTATTACCCACCTTTCTGATGCCGATGGATTAGACAGGGCACCTTCACTGAGGATGGTGGAATAGAGATTGAGATATCTGGAGTGATTGATGACCATGTGAACACAAGTCCCGAAGTCAGTCAAATCCTACCAACCCCTACGTTTATCTCGATCTTCCCTACTCGTGAACGTTCTATTAAAAGGTGGTATCCGAGGTCTGTCTTTTCTGAATCGGTTCCCTTTGTCTCCCTCGGTGTAAAACCATACAGCACCTAACGCTTGCAGGCCACCCAAAAGTGGTCTTTTGCTTGCATAGGACCAGGTTCCCGGCTTGAAGTTCTGTGTTCAGCTCCATCCCCCCAAACCAGGCCAAAGATAGGCGCACACAGTTTGTCCCCTTCTTGTGTGAATGTAGGTACTTAACAAAGGCTTGGGTCGACTAAGACGAAGACCCTGGGTCACAGGATGACAGGTTCAGAGCTGGAATGTCTCAATCTTCTTCCAGATTCCAGCTCCCTGATTTTCAGATGAGGAAACAGAAATGCAGAGAAGAAAGGTGAGTTACCCAAAGTCACGGGTACTAAAGGTCAGAGGCAGGATTCAAATCCAGGTCTCTTCTTACTGTACATCTAGGGCTTTCTCCTTTATGGGGGGCTCACCCCCACCCCCAACTGTAAGCTTCTCAAGGTCAAGAACAGTATGGCTTTATGTTTGAATTGAATTACAGGCGAGGAAACTGAGGAGATGTGATTGCCCAAGGTTGCACAGGTAAAGGTGGCAGGATTTGAACCCACACCCTGTGACTCCAAATCCATTGGATTCTGCCATCTCCAAAGGCACGTACACAGAGAACTAGAATGTAGATGATGATATTGCTGTAGATGCTACAGAGATTGTTATGGTAGCTTATGTAGGTGTTTTCTCCTAATGATCCCCAGGAAATTCTGTCTCACCTAGACACCTGGAACAGCCCGGTCAGAGCTGACCCAGAGGATGGTCCAGTGTCCAGCATGGGCCAGTAAGGATGGTGAGGAAGATAGAAACTATACCCTACAAGGAACGGGACGTGTCATAGTCCGGAGAAGACTCGGGTGGTCCCTGAGAGGTCAGATATCTGCAGGGTTGTCAGGGAAAAAGGGATCAGCCTCCCTGTGTGTGGCCCCAGAGGAGAGAACCAGGAGCAATGGTTTCAGAGAAGTGGGGTTAGGTTTAACGTAAGGGAAAAGGTCCTGGCAATTGGAGCTGTCCAAAAGTCAAAGGAGGGGCTTTGGGCAGTCGGAATCTCCCCCTCCCACAAGTGAAAACTGAGCAACTCTTAGTGACACTGTGGAGCCCCATCGCCTGGGATCTGGGTGGATGCCAGGGCACCTGGGGCTCCTCCAGATTCTGTTATTCTGCTCTTGTGTTATCTTTGAAGACTGATGAGTCCACAGCTCTTCGAAATCTTCAGGGAAAATGGGTGTGGTGAAAAGCTGTTACCTTTTGAGGACCACATTCCAAAATCATGTGCCCTTTTATTTCAGATTCCATCCCCTTAAGGATACCATCTGAGAAACAGGAACCTGAGGGCTTAGCTGATACATCACCACACTTTAAAGTCTGTGCAGAGATTGACAGACACTGGCCCATTTGAGTCCCTTGACAGCCCTGTGAGGTCAGTGCTAGATGCATTATTAGGCCCATTTAATAGATAAATAAACTGAGGCTTTGAGAGATTAAGTGACATGCCAGAAGTGGGATCTGAACCCAGGTGTCTCCCAAGTTCTTTCATGATTTAAAGACTAGGTTTGGGGCAGCTAGGTGGTGCAGAGGATAGAGCACTGGCCCTGGAGGTAGGAGGACCTGAGTTCAAATCCGGCCTCGGACACATAACACTCACTAGCTGTGTGACCCTGGGCAAGTCACTTAACCCCACTGCCTAAACCAAAAGGAAAAAAAAAAGACTAAATTTCCAACAGTTCTGCATAGGGGAACTTTCATCTGACCCTTCAGGGTAAATCAGTATAGAGTGGAGATGCATTATCCATTGAAGGGAAGTTGTTGTGATTATTCTAACATCCTTGGCATCTGTGGAAAGGACAAAAGGCATCCTTTCCCATCTTGCTTGCCTCTCATTGTGGCTGGGCTTTAGGTCACGTCCCCTCGTGCCCCCTTGCTGTATTTCTTCTCAGCCCTCCCCCTCTCCCTGCTTCCCTCCCACGCACTGACCGCAGTGGTGGGATGACCAGGGACCTCAAAGCAACTCAGATGCTCCAGTGACTCTGTGACCTGTTGACTGCAGCCCATGCATGCCTGTCCATCCTGGACAACTGTCACCCATATTCTCCCCAGAGGTCCTCCCAAAGTGCACAGAGCCCTCTTCTTTCTCTCCTCAGATTGCAACAATATTAACACTAGTTATCCCTTGTTCTCTCCACATGACAAGCTCAATCTCCTAGAGGCAGCTAGAGGGCACCGTAATGTGAACACTGGGTTTGGAGTCAGGAAGACAAGTTCAAATCCAGTCTCAGACCCTTCCTAGCTGAGGGGCTCTGGGAAAGTCAGTTAACCTCTGTCTACCTCTGTTTTCTCAACTGAAAAATGGGGATAATAATAGCACCTGCCTTCCAGGATTGTTATGAGGATGAAAAGAGATAGTATTTGTAAAGGGCTTAGCATAGTGCCTGGCATACAGTAGGTGCTTAATAAATGCTTATTTCCTTCTTTTTCATTCTACATTTCTTCACTGGCATATTTTGTTCCCCCTCTTCTGTATACTTCCTTGCTTATCACAGCCTGCAGTCTGCTAAGGTGCTCCACTTGCAACACTAGGTAATAAACATGGGTGATAAGTGTAGACAGTGGATTAGCGGGAATGTGTCCGTTCCAATCTTTCATATAGTCGGTCACCTAACAAAATGGCCCTGGAAGGTGGGTGGCTCATGAACATTTCGATAGAGTGTATCTGGAGCAGAACTCTTGAAGAAGGCAAAGGAGCTCCTCAGAGGGACTCTCATCTATACACTTTTGTTCATGAACAGGCGTGTTAAGGGCCTCCGTGCCTCAAGTGGCTTCATTTCCTAGTGCATGCTTTTTTTTTTTTTTAACTCCCCTTCCCAAGCACCATGGGTTAGCCTGGTTTGCTCATTGCCAAGCAAAATATAATCATGGAGTAAATTTTCACTGTGGCGTGCAGGGAATTTCCAGTCACATTAATGGAAATCGAAGACAAAATCCCTCCCCACCAAACTGCAAACGTGCCTCGTACTAATGGGACCTGAAGACCAGCTGCCTGTCAAACCCACTTGGGATCGAGGGGGATTGGCAGCCTGGATCTGAGCCCATCCTGCCACAAAGGCAGCCTGGTCCTGCTTCTGCTCACAGCAAATGGATTTGAGCCATTTCCCCAAGAATCTTTTATTATGGCAACACAGCCTTTTGGAAGAATTCTCTTCAAAGAGATGTGAGGAAATTTGAGGCTGGGAGCTTGCTGGGGACAGCAGCTCTGACAGGGCATTTTCTCACCATCACACTGATCCCTCCCAACATAACGACAGGAAATAGGCAATTCCCTTGATCTGGATACTTTCCTCTCCTTAAATCTGCTCCCTGAACACCCTGTTGGAAGAGTTTCAGCCTCGGCATCTCTGTGACATTGGACTTCCCATTCCATTCCATTCTACACATGTTTATTAAACATCTGCCATGAGCAAAGCACTGGGTGAAATTCTGGAGACAGAAAGATGAAGGAAAATACCGTCTCTTCCTCTAAGGAGCTTATAATCAAATGGGGGATGTGACGGTGAACAGCAAGTTATAATACTAGGTATAATACTTGAGGAGCACAGGCAAGGTTGAGCGGGGTATGAAAGGTTCTAGTGACTTGCACGTAGAGCAGTGGCTTCAGAAATGGGTGTTGAATTCTTGAAGGGAAGAGCAAGCTGGAATCCTTTGGGGGGGACTGGCATCTTAGCTAGAGGTATGAGAGGAGACCATCCAGGGGCTGACAGCAATGAAGACTTCTAGTCCAGCACAAATGGGAGGCTCCAACCCACAGTGGTCTGAACCAATGAATTCATGCCCAATTGATAAGCTAAAATAAAGTCCAAAGGAAAGGCTTATCAAATTGATCACAGGATGCCTTTGATCTACCTTCTATGTCAGGTTCTCTGCTGAGAGAGAGGGGAAATCAGGTTGGAACTGGGAGCTGGGGAGAGATGTTTGAAGTATCTGCGGGGACAGAGATAGAGCCAGAAATGGGGGAACGGACAAAGGATTGCTGAGCAACATTAACTCGTCCAGTTAACGGAGGAGTGTTTCATGAAACATGTCAGAATTATTTCATGACCTCTTCCAGGATTTCTGTGTGGCTCAGGATTTGGAGCAGAGAAGGCAGATGGTGGAAGTCACTCAGGGTTAGGTATTAGTGAGGTGGGGGGGGGACAGAGGAAGGACAAGGGGGGAAAGGATTCAAAGGCAGAGAACATTGCATTGTAGAAGCAAAAGCAAGGGGATGGATTAGGACAGGGTGGGGAACCTGTGGCCCTCTAGATCCTCAAGTGCAGAGAGGCCTTTTGACTGAATCCAAACCTAAAAATGGGGAGGAATTCCTGCCTTGCTAATTGGAAAATATCACTCTCTGCCTTCTGGGTTACCACAAGAAGCCACAAAAGCTTTCTTCTTTGTGAGGAAAGCCACAACACCAGGCTGTTTGGCTTGCCTCTGAGTTCATGCTCTGAAACCCAACTCTAGGTACTGGACCCCATCCTTCTCACCTCTTACTTTACTGAAGAGAGCAAGGAAAGCCTCTCTGTCCCCTTCAGGTGTCTGTGTCTTCACTTTCTCCCTTCCTGGGAGCAGCATCTGCCCTTCCTCCTGACCAGCCCCTACTTCAGGGGCTTTTGCTTCCATGTTCACCTGCTTTCTCTAGGACCATGCTCCATCAGTCATTCCCTCTAGTGTTACCAAATACTTTCTATCTGCCTAGGAGTAGATTTAATTTTCTCTTATTGTGAAAAACAATCCTCACCCTCCCACACACAACTTTCTCAGCTACTATCCCACATCTCTCCTTCTTATCATCAAACTTGAAGCAACAATTCCCCCAGCTAGCTGCCTCCACTGCCTCACCACCAGGCCCCTTCTTCAATCTCCTACATTCTGGTTTCTGCCCCAAATACTTCATTTTGATTTCTTGGGTAGAAGCTATGAAGATTCCAATTTAGACATGAAGAGCGTCGCTTAGTGGTGTTGAAAAATGGGTTGGGCTCTCTTGGAGGTGCTGGGCTTCCCTCCTGGGAGGTTTGTAAGGAGAGGCTAGAAAGCCACTTGGGGCAGGGTAGAGGGGGAGGGGATTCTTGTTCAGGGTCAGGCTGGACTTGGTGGTTGTCGAGGTCTTTTCTGGTCTTCTGATTTAGTGATTCAACAAGTACTTATTACCTTTATTAGGTGCTAGGCCCTGGGGATAAGAGATTAAAAACACTTGATCTATATTTCTCATTTAAAGCCATCCATTGCCAAATCCAGTGGGTCTTTCTTAGCCTGTATTTCCTTTGACCTCTGAAGAACTGGACACACTGATAAACCTCCTCCTCTTCCTTCTGAATCTTTAAGCCAATCAGCAGGCATTTATTAAGAGTGACTGTGGGCCAGGGGCTTACACTCTGTCACCGCCCTTCTTGAACCTCCTTTCTTAACTTGGGCGATACTGCGCTAGGAGGAAATGGGAGTGGTGAAGAGCTTGCTGGGCTAATATTGTCTGTATAACACACTGAGTGAGACACATACTATGCCCATTGAGGAGAAGCCGGTCAGTCAGTCTACCCTAATTATTGGCCAAGCCCAGGGAATTGGAAGCTAGGTGGAGCCAAGGATGCGTCCTGTTAGAGAGCACAGCAGCATCATCATGAATATGTTCTATGAAAACACAAGCACAGGTAAAATTCTGCACTTTGTACTTCCACCCTACAAGTTCCAGGGTCAGGGTCAGGGTCAGGGTCAGGGTCAGCTTTTGACTCCTCAACACCTGACACGATCCGAACCTCCGATGGGCCATTTCAAGCCAGAGAAAAGAGTTTGCTTTAGAACTTCTTGAAAAAGCAGAGGCCGCTCAGGCACCAGAGGAAGCGAACAGCCCTGAACAAAAACATGCCGAGTTTGTAGTATGTGGGTCCGGAGCATGTCATGTAATGAGATCCTTCACCACATCTGCTTACCCTAAGACCAAGACATCTGATCGGCTTGTGGGATTATTGAAAACACACTTCTCCCCGGCACCATCCATCATCGTTCAGATAGCCCACATCCAAAGACGTCACCAATGGAATCCACAGCCTTGTTGCAGGTTGTATTGCGGATTTATCCAATCTGCCGCAGGAGACGGAGGTCATGACTTTGAGGTTTTCTTTGAGAATTACAGAATCTCCCCGTACTTGGAATTCACAGAATCACACAGTGGGAAAGGGAAGATCACCTCATCATCCGCTCCTGGGTAAGGGGTGTCCTCTTTGGGGTGTTTGCAATGAGTCGCCATTCAGCCTTGACTCGAAGAACCCCAGAGTGCCAGAACCCAGCCTCACTCTAATTGACTTTAATTGGGAGCAAGTTTTTTCTTTCAAAAAGCCTGCCTCTGCCTCACTTCCTCCTTTGACTCCCTCTGCCTTCTGGGGTCAAGCAGAGTAAGCCTGGTTCTACTTCTCACAGATCGTTCTTCTGATAGTTGGATCCTCCTTTTCTTCGGGCTGGGCACCCCTTCTCTCCCCATCCATTCCCATGGCAGGCCATCCATGGTCTTGATCGCTCTTTTCTGGACACCCTTGAGCTTGTTAACATCATGAAATATGCCATCCAGAACCGGAGGCAGTAACCCAGGTGTGGCCTGACCAAGGCCGAGGAGAGCAGCACCATCTTCTCCCACGTCCTGGACAGCATGCTTCCTCTTTGAATGAGGTCTCCACTAGCTTTTTTGGCTGCCGTATTACTATTGAGTGATATCGACTTCACATTCCAGTAAAATCCCCAGCACCTCTTTTAGGGAGACCATTGTATTAGAGGTACAGTGTGGTACAATGAATAGAGCACTAGCCTGAAGCCTGAAGATCTGGCTTCAGATTCTACTTCTGATACTTAGACTCCAGTTGATTCACTTAACCTCTCAAAGCCTCAGTTTCCCCTGAGATGGATTATATGGACTTTAAGGCCCCTTCCTGTTCTAGAAATGAGGGTGGTCTTCATAGCCACGGACTTTCCAGGACAGTTTTCATTGACACCTTTAATTTGTGAAAATTGGATAACTTGAATTTTTGTTGTCGTTAATTTTGAGTCATACGATGTTAGATTTCTCTCCCTGCACACTTCTTTCTCTTGCTTCACCTCCCTCTTTTCCACCATACACAGTTCCTGCAGTGTTTAGGCACCAAATGAAAAGATTTTTTGAAACCAAAAAATAGAATAAAGAGAATAAGGTCTCAGTGGTAAAACTTCAGGAAAAAATGGGACCATGCCTCAGTTCATTTTTCTGAATTTCTTGCATAAACATTTTTGCTGAAGTCAAAATTAAATTTCAAAGAGGTTGCCAAAAACCCAGGATACCCAGAGGGAGCTTCAAAGACTGCCATCCTGAGAATTGTCTGAAGAGGTTTGGCACAGTGAGAAGAACAGAAGGTCCGGAGTCAGATGGCCTGGGTTCCAATCTCACTTGGGTGACTGGGTCGGGAATCCCTCTCTTGTCTGTGACATGAAGGCGTCGGACTAGATGCCCCTCCGGGTCCCTTCTGTTTTTAGTCCTCGATCTTCGTTTTGCAGATGAGAAGGCTGAATCCCAGAGGGCTTTGCTCTGAGTTGCCTTCGTAGGGAGTCGATGGGCCTTTCTGGTGCTCGCCTCACACGTGTGAAGCCTCAGCCAAGCCTTCCTTATCGTGGCGTCAGGGGCTTTCGAAGGCTATTCTGGCCCTGTGGTCTTGGTTCTCTTTCTAAGGACCAGACCGAGAAGGGCACATGCTTTCCTTCATTCCCTCCTCTTCACTGCCAAAAATAAAATAATAAAAATTCCCTGTTCCCCGAGGTATTTAAAGAATTTGGTTTTTAAAAATGCATGACCTGCTGGATTGTTTCTTTTTCAGGGAAGGGAGGGCCTGGGGAGATTTCAGGGTAATTAAGATTCCTCCTTACAACTGCCTTTGGGGTTTGGGGACTTGGGAAGTGGCATGGGTAAAGGAAGTACAGATCAAGGCGTAGGATTCCCTTCTGCCATGGGCTGTAAGCCCCAGAGCCCCACCAGCAACATAGCTAGGAGTCAACAGGGCCAGAAGCAACTCTGAGAAGAGCATTGGGAAGGAACAGCCCATGAGGACTCATGCTCCCAGGAAGATGCTCTGGAGTTGAAGCAGGCCCCCAAACCAAACTAAAAATCCTCATCTTCTTCAAGAGTCCTCTGGCCTTGTTGGACTTTGAAGATTCACGGAGGCCATGCTGAATTTAAGATGCGTTAGAAGCTCATCAGAGCTGAAATGGTCCTCAGTTCCCTCTCGGGAAGGCTTGCCCCCTCGCCTCTCCCTCAGCCCCTCTCCGCCCGTCTCTGACATCTAACTGAGCAGAGGGTCTGCCGTCACTGGAACGGCTTGTGTCAGGAGGCGGTCAGCAGACTGGTGAGTTTGCATTCTGAGGGCCTCCTGCACCACCCCGCGGAGAGGGAGACACACTGGAATGAGATCAGAGAAGGCCCAAGAGAATGACCAGAGGAATAAAGACTGGATTCACAGAGGAAGATGAAAGGGATAAAATACGTATTGTTTGGCTGAGTGACAAGTTCAGGGGTGGGGACTCGGGATCAGAGGCTGGAGTAGGCACAGGACGAAGTGGGGAGGGCGCAAGAGACAGAAAAGCACAGGGACTGGTAGAGAGACAGGGAGAGAGACCGAGGCAGAGAGACAGGCACAGAGAGCAAAGAGAGAGAGATGGAGAGACACAGGCAGAGAAGCAGGCAGAGGGACATAGGGGCTGATGCGACGCGAGGTCAGACGTGTTTGCTCGCGTTGCTCCTTCGCTGACAGCAGCTGGTGGGGAGCGGTAGCCCAGAGCCTGGTGGGACAATGATCACCCAATCTCTAGCAACAGGAAAGGCAGGACTTTCTGCTTGAAAGTGAGCAGGACCACATTTCTATCGAAGATCATTCTGCCCCATCTAGAACTAGAACTAGAACTAGGACCAGTTTCTAGAGGAAGCCAAGTAGTATGTTAGAAGTTGGGTTTGAACTCAGGTCCTTTGGCTTCGAAATCTGGGCACATTTTCTTGTACACAGAGGTGCCAAATGAAGGCTTTTCACATTGTCCCACACCTAGAACTGACCAGATCTGTGCAGAAGTCTTGGCTGGGCATCACTCACTCACACATACACACACACACACACACACAGACTCACTTTCAAGCTATTTCAAAGGGGAAAATTTCAAAAAACTGGGAAGAGTCATAGAGAGAGCTTCTTTTGCATACTTGAAAAAAGGACCAAGAGGTCATTAGCAAGCCCTGAGCCAATGTTTACTATTTTTAACGGTGCAGTGGACAGATACGGCCTTGAGTCAGGAAGGCCTGGGTGCAAGTCCTGCCTCTGACAAAGAAGTAGGCCGTGAGACTGCGCCTCATTTCTGTTATGGCGGTACCCGCCGTGTGGCTGGACAGTGCTGACAAGAACCCCCAAAGCCTGGGGAAGTGAAGCAGATCACGGAAAAGGCAAGCATTTCTCATCAGGTAACAGAGATCTTTTGGGAAATGGGACAGAAGTAGGAGAGGAAGGGGAAGGTCTCCTGCCATGGCGACCTTTGGGGTCAGGATGACTCTGGTAAAAAGGGGCAACCCGTGACCTGCCTGATTCCGGGCTTCCTGGAGTCCCTGGGAAGCGGGAAGTGCCATTAAATGTAGTCATCTTTGTTGTTCTCATTCAGTTTAACAAGCATTTATTAAGCACCAACTGCATGCAGAAGTTAGGTCTGGTGCATCCCTTGATGGGTCCGTGACCACTGATTAAGCCTTTGCTGTGGTCAGGTGCTATGCTCCCTGTTGTGGCTACAAAGCCAAAGAGAAATGCTTCCTGCCCTCGGGGAGCTTCGGTTCTTAGCAGGGAGCTGCGCATACACAGAGGCATCTCCAAGGCTTACACGTCACACACACCACCTGCACTTTGGAGGGGAGGACCCTGGCAGCCAGAGTGGGCGGGGAGGGAAGGAGGCTCACTACTGAATGGAGGTGGTTTTCATCCCATTCGGTGTTGGGCTTCTGTCCCCCAGATGATCTTGTGCTGACTTGTTTCCTGTTGTATCCCTCAAGGAGACTGCGGAGACTGGTGTCATTTTGTCTTCAAACCCTCAGTGCCTAGCGCAGTGTCCTGCACATTTGGGGGAGAGGGCGGGCAGGGAGTGATTACATCAAGACACCTGCTGGCGGGAGATGTAAAGGCTTCCAGTGCTGGCTGGAGCCACGAGAAGTGAGTTGACTTGCCCAGGGCCATCTGGCCTGGCTGGTGGCGAAGGGATCCCTGACTCTGGGTGGGGCTGCCTATGCAGCAAGCCACCTCTCCTCTTCTGATGCCAAGCATCTCAGGGCTCATTTCTGATCAAACGTCTCATCCTCTTGGTCTGGGCCTCCACTCCTTCCTAGGCTGCTTCCCAGCAGCTCTTGGCCGCTGACCCCAGTTTTCAGCCTCTCCTACCCCACAGCTCCTTTCTCTCTCCCAGGAACAGGAATCTGGGGGCAGCTTAACTCCTGCTGAGCTCCCTAATCTCTCGCAGCACACTGGCTGCGGTGTGTGTGTGTGTATGTGTGTGTGTGTGTGTTTAATTTCTTGTTCTACCTATAGACCTTCCTTAGAGAGACAGTCTCCCACCTTCTGATCTCGGAAGGTGCTGCCAAGAAACTGTTCTCCCTTGCTGGCCTGTTGGGATGAGTCGGAAGAGGGAGTCTTGTTAGTGTCTGCCGGCTGGACCGTGGCAAGGGGGGCCAGGCAGGAGGAAAATCGGAGGGAGAGCCATAGCCTGGAGCTTGAAGGGTTAGCGAGTGAGTCACCCTGTAGCACTGCGGCAGGCGACCCACTGCTTCCTAGGCCTTCAGAGGCAGCACCAGTCTTGTGAATCGTCTGTGGTTCAGCCCAAACCTTTCTGGAAGCTGTAAAATGGACGGCAGAGTGCTGGAAAACCTGAGCTTATGTCCTGGCTCAGATGGTGACTAGCTGTGGGATAGGATACATAGATTCGATAGATATAGACAGACAGATGGATAGATGGGCATAGGTGAGAAGGAAGGATGGATAGATAGAAGGATGGGTGGATGGAGAGATTAGATAGAAAGATGGACAGACAGATTAGATAAAAGGATGGACAGAGACAGACAGCTAGATAATTTAGCGAGAAGGATGGACAGATGGGTAGGTAGATAGATAAGCAGGTAGAGAGTAGATAAAGGGAAGGAGAGCATTGATTAAGCCCTTCTGATGAGCAGGGAACAGTGCTAAACAACAGGGATACAAAAAAGAGAAACTGAGGCAGCTCACATTCTCATGAGGGAAGACAACACACAGAAAGAGAAGGGAGAAGCAGGGTAGGGGTGGCATTCTGGCAAACCTGAGCCTCCGTTTCCTTATCTGGCTGGACTCCATGACCTCTGAAGGCCCTTCCAACCCTAGACCTGTGAGTCTGCGATCTCACGTTGTCCACATGAATAACATGGAGACTTGATCGGATGCTTTGCTCCAGCCTCACCCTCCCTGCTCATTTCTGGCCATCCAGCCCAGCAGTCACCAGGTGGTGTCCTGTCATGGGCAGAGAGCTGGCCTCAGAGTCAGTGAGAATTCAGGTCCTGCCTCCAAGGATAATTGGGGGGTTTTCTTACACAGGATAGATTGCAAGGCAATAGTAGGCAACTTAATAAATTTTGTTAATTGACTGATTGATGAAATATTCTGTTCATGATAAACTAGGAGAAAAAAATCTTGCTTCAGAAAGAAAGCTCTGGCTTTCTACTCTGTGACCACGATAACAGACTCCTGGCGTCCAAGACCTCCGTGGGGGTTTCCCCTCAAATCTGGCCAGGCCACATCTCATTTTTTCAGTTGCCCTCAGTGCCTAGCACAATGCGTTGCAATGTACATAGAAGAAGTAAATCACAGAATTTTAGGGGTGGAAGGGAACACAGTGGCCTTCCAGTTGAACCCACGGCCAGAAAACACTTCTTAATAACACTCCTTGCAAATAGCCACCCAGCCCTTCCTGAGGATTTCTAGTGATGGAGGGGAATCCTCCTCCCCTACCCTTCTCCTCCCCTCTACCCCAAGCCCATTTCAAGGAACAACTCCAATTATTAGGGAGGTTTTTCTGCCCTCAAGACTGAACTGTTCTCAGGGAAAGGTCAGTAGTCCATGGACGAGTATGTTAATGGATGATATGTATAAGCAAAGAGGTTTTTTTTTCCATCTCAGCATGCTGGAGAAACATGGAGTGGTCTTTTTGTGAGCCTAAAAATGGCATATTTGGAAACATGAACCTTAGATGCTTAATAGAGGTGCCATAGAATGAATTCAGAATCTTGAAGGCTACAATCTTCTTTTCCAGAATTGGATACTGAATGTTAGGTTGAATTCTCCAGAATTAAGTACCATGGGCTTTAACTCTTCATTCCTCTTGGTGGCCAAAGGCTTTCTTTTCTTTTCTTTCTTTCTTTTTTTTTTTTTCGAGGCAATTGGGGTTGAGTAACTTGCTCAGGGTCACCCAGTAAGTATTAAGTGGTCTGAGACCAGATTTGAACTCAGGTCCTCCTGACTCCAGGGCTAGTGCTCTATCTACTGTGCCACCTAGCTGCCTCCCAAAAGCTTTCTTTCTAGAAACATGTTGGTAATAAGAGGCTTAACCCTTAGTCTCCCAAAGAGCACTTAGAGCAAATTCTTCCTCTTGGGAACTAAAAATTGAAGTCCTAAGATCTCGGGAAGAAAAATGTTAGAGGTAAAAATCCATGGAAAGTAGAAGAGATGTGATTGCTGCCTTGGACAAGAAGGAAAATCTCACCTCTTTTTGTACAAGCACTGAGAAAGCATCTTTAATGTCACAGGAAAAGACACCAGACCCCAGTCATTTTAGTAGGAATGTTAGCCCTCTTCCTAAGCAGAGCTCAGAGAAGAATTTGAGGACTTATAGTCCATAGAACCACAGAAATGGAGGGTTGGAAGGGACCTAGTGGCCATTTATACCTGACAAAGAATGTCCTGTATTCTACCAAGTGGTCAACCAACTTTTGTTAAAGCCCTAGGGGGAGAGGACCTGCCCCTCCTGAGGCAGCCCCTTTTCTGGGAAGGCAGCTCCCACCCCTCAGAAATACCTCCTGAGATCACTAAGCCTGTCTACTTGTAATGTCCACTCGCCACTCCTGGTTCTGCTCTCTGGGGCCAAACGGGTCTCTCTGGCTCCTACTTCATCATCCAGGGCATTTAACCAAAACCTGTTGCACTGAATTGTCCTGATAAACAGCAGCCTTTTTGTACATCTGAAGCAGCGTTACGTTAGACTCCAGGGCCACAGTCAGGGGAGAGCCAGTTGTCCAAGGAGGAGGGTAGGAGCAGGTGACTGCCCATGGCTGGCAGGTCTGTTTCTAAACCTCTTAGCTGTTTAAAGAACATCAATGAGTCCCTTTAAGCTGGGCGATCCAGGAAGTTTGACAGAGTGGTGTGAGAACTGGACCCTGGGTGTTGGTAACAAAGTGGAGAGAAGGGTTTGAGTGATTGGTTCCCATGACTTCATGGAAGTGGAGAGAGCATATATTTCAAATCAGCACATTAGACAGTGACCATCAGGGCAGTTGGGGAATCCCAGAGAAGGGGCCTGTGCCTGGGTTTGTGGGGGCACGAAAAGAGTGAGTGCTGGGCGGGGGGAGGCTGGAAGAGGCTGGGACGTTCTTCTAGCAGTCTGCAGGCTGGCGTGTCCGCTCATGCAGTGAGGTCATCCCTTCAGGAGCAATGAGAGAAACTTGGTAGATGCAGTTATTTTATTCATGCTTTTCTGAGCCCCCAGCAGTGTTTTCATGGGAAAAGGGAACACTCTGGGAGGGCACAATAGACCCAGCACGTGAGATTTGGTGTGTGGTAGAGGTGGGGAGAGGGCTGATATCAAGAGCATAACATTTCTGAAAAGGTATTGGTGTCAAGGGTCTTCTAATATCTGGTTATCTTCTCCCCATGTAACTGTGAGTCATAGAATACCATAGTATCCGTAGTATTGGACTCGAAGACTGTCCAAAGGGCAAACTGAGCAGTTGGGAGTGAGCTGGCTGTAACCCATGGAGAAGGAATTAACAGGAAAAGTATTTTAAGGGATGCAATTCATAAAAGGAAGGACCAGAAAAAAGATGGGCTGGTCAGTGAGCAAGAGGGAAGCATAACCATTGGCCAGCCTGCACAGTGTCTTGGTATCCATACAATGCAACAGAACTGGGGGGAGGGTCACAGTTTGTGGGGAAGGGACTTGGTCATTCGTAAATAGGACATTTGTCATTAAACAAATCCAGGACATTGGACAACCTTGTTAAAGGTCCATATATTTTTCTGGAGCTGAACTTTCTGAATTTCAGCAACACCACCTGTTCCAACATTTTTTGGACCTCTTGGAAAAGACATTTTCTTCTCAAATTCATAGGATTGCAGGATCCTAGACCTTGGGCTGGAAGGACCTGAGTCAGTCCCTTCTTTCACAGATGGGGACTTGAGGCCCAGAGAGATGGAGGGCCTTGGCCAACGTCTCACAGTAAGAGTGGCTCTCACGCTTTACTAGGTGCAAGCACCTCTAGTCTATTGAATCGATCAATCAGATCATTAAACTAAGCTTAGCTAATCAAGTTGGGCAGTAGAATGCTGTAAGGCATCGGATGCAAGGAAAGATAGTGCCCAGGAGGTACCTCAGAGCTGGATGAGGAGGTGCAGTGGTGCTCGTCCAGTGGGGATGAAATGTGGATAAAAGAGGCAGCCAAGCATGGGAGTGGTGGCTCAGCCAGGTGAGTGCCTGAGAGGGAACTGACCGGGGGTGGGGAGGAGAGAGCCTCTGTCTCTTTGCTCCCCCATCTTTCTTTCTTTTCTGGCTGGACCAGATGCCCTGGGAGGTCACTCTTTGCTCTAGGACCCTTTGACCTTCCTTCTGCTCACACACCCTGGGCAGCCCTTGCCCTTGGTGGTCTCCTGGCGTCCAGTCTGCCCCATACTGCTGCTCGTGGCACGTTCCTGTTCATGTTCTCTCGGTGATGACTCCTCAGGTTGGCTTTTCAGGCTGTTCGTGATCTGGCTTGTGCTGACCTTTCCTTTTCCCACCTGGCGCTCCCTGGTGCAGCTGCCACCCTGCCACGTCAGGCCTCGCCTTCTCATCTCTGCTTCTCAGAATTCTTGTCTTTCTTCGAGCTGCCACTTAGGTACCTGCTGTGGCTGAAGTCCTCTCTGACTCCCCATGGAGCTCTCCCACCTCTGTTTTCCTAGTGCTGTGATATTTGGGTACGTGTTGTATCTGTGTAGGCTCCTGGCGGGGCAGGGCACACTGTTTCATTTGTGTCTCTGCATTCTCACAACTTAGCCTCATGCCTTCTGTAGACTTAATAGGATGTGTGTTGATAGAATGTAAGCTTCTTGAGGGCAAAGATATTTTATCTTGGTATCCTTAGAACCTAGTGCAGTGCCTGGCACACAGTAGGTGCTTAATAAATGCTTATTGCTTGGTCGAATTGAACTGATTTAAAGGTACATTTAACAGTCAGAACTAGGGGTCCTGAGCCTCATCTCCAGCCATGATTTTTCAGACTTATAGAAGCTTTTTATTGGAATCTTCATGGGAGAGGTCCTTGCCCAGGTTACCCTAGCCTCCTCCAGGAGGGCATCAAAGAGACAAGGCTTGGGCTAGGTAAGGGACTGGTCTAACCTGCAGTTCCTGTGTGTGCCCAAGGCTCCGTCATGCCCTCATGCCATGCCCTGATCCATAGCAGACTCGAAAAGACAGATGGCATTCAGGCAGGCTGGGCATGGAGAAGTCAATCACAATGGGACTCAGGTTTATGGAGAAAGTGAATGAAAACCACAGCCTCAGGGACATGAAGCTTGTGACATGGCTAGTGCTGGGCCATCTTGTTTGTGAAAAACAAGGTGGGGCAGGTAGATGGCACAGAGCACCTAGTGCTTGGCATGGAATCAGGAAGACCTGAGTTCAAATCCAACCTCAGATGCTTACAGGCTCTGTGACCCTGGGCAAGTCACTTAACCCTGTTTGCCTCAGTGTTCTCATCTGTAAAATGGGGATGGCAATCATAATATCTACCTCCCAGGGTTATCAAATGAAATAATAATTGTAAGGTGCTTGGCCCATCATAAGCACTATGTAAATGTTAACTATTAGCTATTATTATTAATATTACCAATACTTTGGCTAGGTGATTGATTGCAAGTGCCTTGAGGGCAGGGAGGACACCAGAATACACAAAGGATCTATGAAGAACTCTTGATGTAGAAACTCCCTTCACCAGCACAGACCACAAGCTCTTATGCCATAGTGGATAAGTCCTGAGGCTCAGAGAGGGTAAGTCACTTGCCTAGGGACACACAGCTAGTAAATGTCAGAGATGGGATTTGAACCCAGATCCTTCCTGACTCCTGGCCCAGCTCTCTGTGCACCATCATGGGCTCTTTCGATGCATGGCAAACATTTGCTAAATTTATTGTGTCATGCCAGCTCACAGAACCAAAGACCCTGGGGCCTTTTCTGTGCTGAGCCCCTGTCCCCCCACTACATCCCCCCAGTACCGTCTCTGTACTGGCTCCCGGCCAGCTGCAGGCTGTACTGCCTCTGACGTGTGTATCACCTCCAAGCCCAGCTCGGCTTCCTCCCCTCCTCCCCAAAACCTGGGACCCTTGCAGGAGGTTTTACTTTCTAAGCTCATCTGGAAGAACTCTGGAGCAAGTTGGAATTCCCCAGTCCCGAGCCCTGTGGCCCAGCTCGGGTTCGCATGGCTGCCACAGGGCAGGCCTCCTCCTCCAAGGCAGAGAGGAAAGCCCCCTTGGGACCCCCCATTCACTCTCCATCTCTGCCACTTTGTGGTTACGTTTGCAGCTCCTCTTGGCAGCTTCCTTCCGGCTGGCTTTGTCCCTCACCTTGTTTCAATCAACCACATTTTATGACCTGCTGTTCATTCCTCGGGCCCCTCAGGACACCTGCTGGAAAAGCAGGCAGAACGACCCCAGAGAAAAATCCCTACTTACACTGGCCCGCCTGCCATCTTGTGGCCTCTTCAGGCAGCCTCCCAGGTAGGCCCAAAGACCCATTGCGGCTGTGGGCTAGGCCAAAGCTGGGCAGAGCCCCCGAGGTGGCAGCGGTCAAGAGAACAGTGTGAGGACCAGCTGGGAAGGGAAGTCAGAGGTGGTAGGAGGGCAGGGCTGGGGGCGGGGCACAGAACCAGGGAGGGCTTCCATTAAAAAACAGTGCTAATCTATTAATTTACCAAGGGTCATCTCCATAAATAGACAAACGGTACTAGACATTTCCACTGGTGAGGATGTTCATTTGAGGGCTCCAATTACAGACGAGAATTATGGGTCTGAGGCCCTCCACTCTAGAACAGGCCAACCCCTCATTTTACAGAAGGGGAAACTGAGGCACAACAGGGTAGGGAAGTGATTTGGCCCAGGTCGCTGAGATGGCAGCAGATACCTGAGGGAGGATTCAGACCCAGGCCTTCCTGATCCCCAGCTGTCCCCAGTGCCAGCCTCCCCAGGGAAGGGACTTGCTCAAGGGCACACATGTAGAAAGAGGCAGGGCAGGATTGGAATCCAGGCCCTCTAACCCCACAGTTCCTGCTCTTGCTCCTGCCCCATTTTGGGTGGCTAGGCAGGGCCCCCCCCCATTTCTTCTCTCCCCTCCTCCCTCGCTGACATTCCAGATCCTGCCGCAGGAACCCCAGTTAAAATGTCAATCTCTCCAGGAGAAGTAAACTATTCATCCTCATTAGTCATTCACACCTCCTGGTGAGCTCACTGGACCCTTCCTGAGAGCACATTTGGCCAGGGTGGGGGAGGGGAGGGAGCAGCCTGGGCACTGCCCGCCCTGTCCCCAGCACAAATGCTTTGGGCTCCCACATCACCCCGGGCTCCTTCCTCTCCCTTCAGTGACCTCCCACTACCCACCCCATCCCTAGGTCTATGGCAGGCAGTGGGAGTGGTGTATGTCCGCTTGTGCATTTCTTTCAGCAAATCTGTGGTTTCGTTGGTGGGGACCCTCAGCCTCTCTGGGCCTCAACAGTTGACTGTGCTTATTAGGGAGTCTTTCCTACTTAGTAAGACATTGCAGAGCTCACATCCCAAGTTCACAATGTCTGAACCCAGCAGCACTCCACTGGGACCATAGCATGGACACCAGTCTTGGCGTTTTCTACACACACATGCAACACAGCAAAGCATCATCATGAACACAGACCCACACACATGTTGTTAAGATGCCATAGGTCACTGAACCTCTCGGTGCCCCCCCCCCCCAACCCCGGCAAATCTCTAAGAGAAGGTGCTGGCCTGAATTGGTAGATGAGCAGTCTCAGTCAGGAATTACCTATACGAATGAAACCCCAAGTCCAGGCCTTATCTCTATCCCCATGCAGTAAATATTAAA
>NW_020951800.1:0-4304 GCF_900497805.2 Vombatus ursinus
TGCCCTCTCTAGCTCTCTCTGTCTCCTGCCCTCTCTAGCTCTCTCTGCGCTCCACCGGGATCCTTAGCCGCTCACATCCCAATCTCATGGCTCTGCTCTGCAAACAGCACTAGCCAGGGTGAGGGAAAGAGAGAGAGACCTCATTCAGAGCGCAGGCCCCGCCCCTCCTGGCGACTATTTGAATATTCAGCCCAAGGCCAGCCACTCAGGGCCTGGAGGGGGCGGGTCCTGGAAGGGCCTGCTCAAGGACTGGCTGGGTGGGGCTATGTAAATCCAAGGCAGCGTCTTAAAGAGCCTGGGGAAGAAAGATGGGAGGGGGAGGGGGAGGGGGAGGAGAAGGGTGCAGGGAATCCATCCCTTTGCTTTCTTTCCTTTCCCAGGTCAGGGCAGCTCTTGGCCCAGAACATGTAGGTGGCCTGTGGGGCTCACTTCCTTGGGTGGCTGCAGCCAGGTGGCACCAGTAAAAGGGCTGGTCCAGTTGCTGCAGAGTTCCCAGGCCCCATGTCCAAGGAACGAGAGAGGAGGTGGCACCCCTAGTTCAACTAGACCTCCCTGTGTTCTGGGGTACTTGCTAGATAAGAGTTTCCTGGGAGCTTTTCCTGAGCCACTCGTAAGAGACTTGAGGGTCAGATCTGCAGATCTCAGTCTTGGAGGAGCTATGAGGCTGCATGTGGTGGTGGTGGTGGTGTGTGTGTGTGTGTGTGTGTGTGTGTGTGTGTGTGTGTGTGCACACTCGTGCCTTGGCCAGATGGGGAAGGAGGGCAGTGCCTCCTAGATGCCCTGTAAGGTGCTGCTCTCTGAAGAATGATCTCACAGCCTTCAAGCCCCTTGACTTGTCCCCAGACAGAGAATCAGGCACATTGGCACCTCATCCGGGCTGTTTTTAAGGGGGTGGAGCTGCATGCTTTGCCCAAAAGTCCAGGAATTATGAAGAGAAGTTGGTTTGGAGGAAGAGGAGGGTGGATTAAAGATGGCCAAATGAGCTTTGCTTTTCGTTTCCTAATTATCTATTAATGATCCAGAGTTGCCTGACAGAGGAGCTCAAATTGCTGGTTGGAAATATAACTTCTGGAGAGTGGGACAATTGCTGAAACCCACCCAACCTCACAGGGAATGGTTTTGTCATTTTCATTTAAAGTTGGATCTTTCAGATCAGCTCCATGGGATTAGAGGTCTTTGCATTTAGACTAAATGTGTTTCCACAGTTCAATAAAACAGTAAATGGGACACAAGTCCACTAAGGCAGAGGTTTGGAATGAGGAAGAGGTATCTTTGTCACTGAGTTCAGGAAAAGAAGCATAAGAGAATTAGATGAGACACAAAATCTGCATGAAATGACACCCTTGTTGCCCTAGGGAGGTGGTTATGAAATGGCACTTAGCTCAAGGAGACAAATGCTCCCCTGGGGACCCGCCATTCACTTCCAAAGAGTGAACATCCCGTGTTGAGTTGGCCGCTAAGGCTGCCAGTTGGTTTAAAGGATTTCTAGTCACGCTAATAACTCCCATCACTGAAGCACCATGTGATTCTACAGGTACCTGTTGTCTCGCTGTAGAGAACAGAGTCAGGAATGGCCTCATTTTTGTGTTCCTAGCACCTGGCCTGGCACACGATAAGTGTCAGGTCCCAATAGTGGGAATCAATTCAGAAAAGGAAGGAAATAGCATTTAGGGGTCTAACTCCTTCATTTTACAGATGAGGATACTGAGGCTCGGAAGCTCATGCAAGTAGCCAAGAATGTCAGGACCAGGCCTGGCAGCCGGGTCTTTTGTGATCAGAGCTCCAAGGTGCTCACCAAGGGTCCTGGCTGATGCCAATCTGAGGGCTGTCACCATGGGTCGCAGAGGCGGGGAATGTGACAGCTGCTCTCAGACAAAGGTCCTATCACTCCAGAGGTGGTGGTAGGGATTAGATTTGGGAGAGATGAGGAAATTTTGCCTCCCATTATTTGGTAATGAAGAGGTTAAGGAGGCAAAATCTAATTTTAGACCCTGAGCTGGGGACAGATTCTCACAACTTAACACTGGTCTGCTGCAGGAAGCTCTTGGGGGAAAAAAAAAACCCAACAACAACATTACACACCGAAATCTCGGCAGTGCATTTAACCCTTTCCTAGGCCCTGTGGGGTGAGCTGGTTCCCGGCTGAAGAGAGTGAATGTTTGTGTCTGAGTTAGCTTCTTTTCCCCACTACCTGCATAGACAGATCCTAGGGATGTGACCTCAAAAAGAGCCCTCTGGGAATGTGGGCTGGGGCCTGCTGAGGCTTCTGAGCTTGGGGGACACCGATGGCCGGGATTCAGCTCGACAGAAGAGGCTTGCGGGATTTCTGTCCGGAAGCCGAGGTTGTGCAGAGAATCCGACAGCTGTGAGAGAGAGAGATGGAGTGCAAAGGATTGTTAGGCCCTCTGGTGCCTCCTGGGAGGAGAGCTCACTCACTCAGCCCTGAAAGAAGGAAGCAGTTTTTCAAACTCAAGATGGGCTCTCGGTGAGCCGGCAAGCTAGGAATAAAGGTCCTCGGGAACATCTGTGATGGATGGTGCTGAGAAACATTTCTCTAGACAGGGATGGCTTAGCGAGGCCTGACTGGAGACCTGGGGTCAAGGTCTACTCCTTTACTTTGTTATTAAGGAAAGACTAGGATGGTAGATTTAGAGGTGACCTTAGTGGTCATCTACTCCAGCCCCTTTGTTTTACAGATGAGGAAACTGAGGTGATCCAGAGAGGCTCGCCCGGAGTCAGAGGAAGTTAGTGGTGGAGCCTGGACTCAAAGCCAGGTCTATGCCTCCTGTCCAGTGTGCCTTTATTCAAGCTCATTCAAGTCATTCTGGAGAGACCAACTAGCAGGCCTCCCAGGTAGTGAATAAATGGCAGTGCTGGGGACTGATTTTCAGAGGCAGGGCTCTTTGCACAGTCGATGGTTAGTTGGGGCTTAGAATTCCTGGCTGCTAGAAAATCAGTCACTCAGTATACCATGTCTTGGTCTGTGTAGTGCCCTCTAAACCTTTTCGAATGCTTCTGGTGGGGAAACATTGGGTCTCACCCTGGTCCCAGATGCCAGGTCCTCATTCTTCCCTCTCACCGCGACTGTGGTCAAGTCTTCTCTGTGGTCAAGTCTTCTCTGCGGTCAAGCCTTGGTTTGCTACTCTGGGAAGTGAACGAGTTGGGCAGAATGACCGATAAGGTCTCTTTCATCTTCCACACATTCCGTTGTCACTGAAACCCTGGTGCAATCAAATAATCAAACAATCAAAGTGGGAAAAAGTGTTGAAAAGCCACAATCTGGCCTGCGTTGTGTTCTGACCTGCAGCTCAAACTGTCCTTCAGAAGAGGGCAAATATGGCGCACACCTTTCCCTGACCTCTGCGTAAACTCAATTCCTTTCTGTGGTGAGCCGGGGACAGAAAGACGCTTCACTTCCATCTGTGAGAATTCATTGTGCCTTTTCCCTTTGGAGCCAATGTTCACGTTTTCTGCAGCATTGCAGCATTAACTATTCCGTGTTTCTCCTCTGGTCCTTCTCAGCTCTGACAGAAATAAAAAAATAAACTAGCTCCACCTTTTCAAAACTGTCTGCTCATCCCCCCTCCCCCATAGTTTTTCTTCTTCTCTTTCTCTCACTGCTTTTTCTCTTTCATTATTTGTCTTTCCTTCTTTCTCTTCCTTCCTTTCTCTTCCTTCCTTCTTTCCTTCCTCCCTCCCTTCCTCCCTCCCTCCCTCCCTTCCTTCCTTCCTTCCTTCCTTCCTTCCTTCCTTCCTTCCTTCCTTCCTTCCTTCCTTCCTTCCTTCCTTCCTTCCTTCCTTCCTTCCTTCCACTTGTAGGGAGGTAGCTTGGCCTAACAGATAAAGCTCTGGAATTCGGGAGACCCTATCTTCAAATCTGACCTTTGTCGCTTAGCTAGCTAAGCCACAGTTGGCCAGTCACTTAAGGCTCTTTGGGCCTCAGTTTCCTCTGCCATAAGTAGGAGAAAATCATTAATACCTGCAGCCTCCATCATAGGGTCATTAGGGGCTTAGATGAGATAGCATTGTAAAGAGCTTTGCAAACATTCTGCTTCGAGATCAGTGCCAGCTGTTAGAATTGTTATTAGAAACCAGGCCCAGGGTCAATTTTGGAAATGTCCAGTTGCTCACTCTAGGTAGCTCACTGTGGGTTTTTTACTCTGTTCTGGAACACAGGGGGTTAACAGGGAGCCCACACACTGGGCATTACATTTCATTTTGAAAAACTCCCTGAGGGCAAAGGAGAAAAAAAATCGTTTTTTTTTTCTTTCAGGTGCTAAAAATATTATCAGGAAATACTTTTC
>NW_020951801.1:0-4302 GCF_900497805.2 Vombatus ursinus
TGCCCTCTCTAGCTCTCTCTGTCTCCTGCCCTCTCTAGCTCTCTCTGCGCTCCACCGGGATCCTTAGCCGCTCACATCCCAATCTCATGGCTCTGCTCTGCAAACAGCACTAGCCAGGGTGAGGGAAAGAGAGAGAGACCTCATTCAGAGCGCAGGCCCCGCCCCTCCTGGCGACTATTTGAATATTCAGCCCAAGGCCAGCCACTCAGGGCCTGGAGGGGGCGGGTCCTGGAAGGGCCTGCTCAAGGACTGGCTGGGTGGGGCTATGTAAATCCAAGGCAGCGTCTTAAAGAGCCTGGGGAAGAAAGATGGGAGGGGGAGGGGGAGGGGGAGGAGAAGGGTGCAGGGAATCCATCCCTTTGCTTTCTTTCCTTTCCCAGGTCAGGGCAGCTCTTGGCCCAGAACATGTAGGTGGCCTGTGGGGCTCACTTCCTTGGGTGGCTGCAGCCAGGTGGCACCAGTAAAAGGGCTGGTCCAGTTGCTGCAGAGTTCCCAGGCCCCATGTCCAAGGAACGAGAGAGGAGGTGGCACCCCTAGTTCAACTAGACCTCCCTGTGTTCTGGGGTACTTGCTAGATAAGAGTTTCCTGGGAGCTTTTCCTGAGCCACTCGTAAGAGACTTGAGGGTCAGATCTGCAGATCTCAGTCTTGGAGGAGCTATGAGGCTGCATGTGGTGGTGGTGGTGGTGTGTGTGTGTGTGTGTGTGTGTGTGTGTGTGTGTGTGTGTGCACACTCGTGCCTTGGCCAGATGGGGAAGGAGGGCAGTGCCTCCTAGATGCCCTGTAAGGTGCTGCTCTCTGAAGAATGATCTCACAGCCTTCAAGCCCCTTGACTTGTCCCCAGACAGAGAATCAGGCACATTGGCACCTCATCCGGGCTGTTTTTAAGGGGGTGGAGCTGCATGCTTTGCCCAAAAGTCCAGGAATTATGAAGAGAAGTTGGTTTGGAGGAAGAGGAGGGTGGATTAAAGATGGCCAAATGAGCTTTGCTTTTCGTTTCCTAATTATCTATTAATGATCCAGAGTTGCCTGACAGAGGAGCTCAAATTGCTGGTTGGAAATATAACTTCTGGAGAGTGGGACAATTGCTGAAACCCACCCAACCTCACAGGGAATGGTTTTGTCATTTTCATTTAAAGTTGGATCTTTCAGATCAGCTCCATGGGATTAGAGGTCTTTGCATTTAGACTAAATGTGTTTCCACAGTTCAATAAAACAGTAAATGGGACACAAGTCCACTAAGGCAGAGGTTTGGAATGAGGAAGAGGTATCTTTGTCACTGAGTTCAGGAAAAGAAGCATAAGAGAATTAGATGAGACACAAAATCTGCATGAAATGACACCCTTGTTGCCCTAGGGAGGTGGTTATGAAATGGCACTTAGCTCAAGGAGACAAATGCTCCCCTGGGGACCCGCCATTCACTTCCAAAGAGTGAACATCCCGTGTTGAGTTGGCCGCTAAGGCTGCCAGTTGGTTTAAAGGATTTCTAGTCACGCTAATAACTCCCATCACTGAAGCACCATGTGATTCTACAGGTACCTGTTGTCTCGCTGTAGAGAACAGAGTCAGGAATGGCCTCATTTTTGTGTTCCTAGCACCTGGCCTGGCACACGATAAGTGTCAGGTCCCAATAGTGGGAATCAATTCAGAAAAGGAAGGAAATAGCATTTAGGGGTCTAACTCCTTCATTTTACAGATGAGGATACTGAGGCTCGGAAGCTCATGCAAGTAGCCAAGAATGTCAGGACCAGGCCTGGCAGCCGGGTCTTTTGTGATCAGAGCTCCAAGGTGCTCACCAAGGGTCCTGGCTGATGCCAATCTGAGGGCTGTCACCATGGGTCGCAGAGGCGGGGAATGTGACAGCTGCTCTCAGACAAAGGTCCTATCACTCCAGAGGTGGTGGTAGGGATTAGATTTGGGAGAGATGAGGAAATTTTGCCTCCCATTATTTGGTAATGAAGAGGTTAAGGAGGCAAAATCTAATTTTAGACCCTGAGCTGGGGACAGATTCTCACAACTTAACACTGGTCTGCTGCAGGAAGCTCTTGGGGGAAAAAAAAACCCAACAACAACATTACACACCGAAATCTCGGCAGTGCATTTAACCCTTTCCTAGGCCCTGTGGGGTGAGCTGGTTCCCGGCTGAAGAGAGTGAATGTTTGTGTCTGAGTTAGCTTCTTTTCCCCACTACCTGCATAGACAGATCCTAGGGATGTGACCTCAAAAAGAGCCCTCTGGGAATGTGGGCTGGGGCCTGCTGAGGCTTCTGAGCTTGGGGGACACCGATGGCCGGGATTCAGCTCGACAGAAGAGGCTTGCGGGATTTCTGTCCGGAAGCCGAGGTTGTGCAGAGAATCCGACAGCTGTGAGAGAGAGAGATGGAGTGCAAAGGATTGTTAGGCCCTCTGGTGCCTCCTGGGAGGAGAGCTCACTCACTCAGCCCTGAAAGAAGGAAGCAGTTTTTCAAACTCAAGATGGGCTCTCGGTGAGCCGGCAAGCTAGGAATAAAGGTCCTCGGGAACATCTGTGATGGATGGTGCTGAGAAACATTTCTCTAGACAGGGATGGCTTAGCGAGGCCTGACTGGAGACCTGGGGTCAAGGTCTACTCCTTTACTTTGTTATTAAGGAAAGACTAGGATGGTAGATTTAGAGGTGACCTTAGTGGTCATCTACTCCAGCCCCTTTGTTTTACAGATGAGGAAACTGAGGTGATCCAGAGAGGCTCGCCCGGAGTCAGAGGAAGTTAGTGGTGGAGCCTGGACTCAAAGCCAGGTCTATGCCTCCTGTCCAGTGTGCCTTTATTCAAGCTCATTCAAGTCATTCTGGAGAGACCAACTAGCAGGCCTCCCAGGTAGTGAATAAATGGCAGTGCTGGGGACTGATTTTCAGAGGCAGGGCTCTTTGCACAGTCGATGGTTAGTTGGGGCTTAGAATTCCTGGCTGCTAGAAAATCAGTCACTCAGTATACCATGTCTTGGTCTGTGTAGTGCCCTCTAAACCTTTTCGAATGCTTCTGGTGGGGAAACATTGGGTCTCACCCTGGTCCCAGATGCCAGGTCCTCATTCTTCCCTCTCACCGCGACTGTGGTCAAGTCTTCTCTGTGGTCAAGTCTTCTCTGCGGTCAAGCCTTGGTTTGCTACTCTGGGAAGTGAACGAGTTGGGCAGAATGACCGATAAGGTCTCTTTCATCTTCCACACATTCCGTTGTCACTGAAACCCTGGTGCAATCAAATAATCAAACAATCAAAGTGGGAAAAAGTGTTGAAAAGCCACAATCTGGCCTGCGTTGTGTTCTGACCTGCAGCTCAAACTGTCCTTCAGAAGAGGGCAAATATGGCGCACACCTTTCCCTGACCTCTGCGTAAACTCAATTCCTTTCTGTGGTGAGCCGGGGACAGAAAGACGCTTCACTTCCATCTGTGAGAATTCATTGTGCCTTTTCCCTTTGGAGCCAATGTTCACGTTTTCTGCAGCATTGCAGCATTAACTATTCCGTGTTTCTCCTCTGGTCCTTCTCAGCTCTGACAGAAATAAAAAAATAAACTAGCTCCACCTTTTCAAAACTGTCTGCTCATCCCCCCTCCCCCATAGTTTTTCTTCTTCTCTTTCTCTCACTGCTTTTTCTCTTTCATTATTTGTCTTTCCTTCTTTCTCTTCCTTCCTTTCTCTTCCTTCCTTCTTTCCTTCCTCCCTCCCTTCCTCCCTCCCTCCCTCCCTTCCTTCCTTCCTTCCTTCCTTCCTTCCTTCCTTCCTTCCTTCCTTCCTTCCTTCCTTCCTTCCTTCCTTCCTTCCTTCCTTCCTTCCTTCCACTTGTAGGGAGGTAGCTTGGCCTAACAGATAAAGCTCTGGAATTCGGGAGACCCTATCTTCAAATCTGACCTTTGTCGCTTAGCTAGCTAAGCCACAGTTGGCCAGTCACTTAAGGCTCTTTGGGCCTCAGTTTCCTCTGCCATAAGTAGGAGAAAATCATTAATACCTGCAGCCTCCATCATAGGGTCATTAGGGGCTTAGATGAGATAGCATTGTAAAGAGCTTTGCAAACATTCTGCTTCGAGATCAGTGCCAGCTGTTAGAATTGTTATTAGAAACCAGGCCCAGGGTCAATTTTGGAAATGTCCAGTTGCTCACTCTAGGTAGCTCACTGTGGGTTTTTTACTCTGTTCTGGAACACAGGGGGTTAACAGGGAGCCCACACACTGGGCATTACATTTCATTTTGAAAAACTCCCTGAGGGCAAAGGAGAAAAAAAATCGTTTTTTTTTCTTTCAGGTGCTAAAAATATTATCAGGAAATACTTTTC
>NW_020951802.1:0-23549 GCF_900497805.2 Vombatus ursinus
GGGTTTGAGGCTTAGGGCAAAGGGCAGGGGCTGGGAGGGAGACCCGGAGGGGAAGGGGCCTTCTCCCAAGGCCGGCCCACCCGCCCGGGGCAGTGCCACAGCCGGGTCTGAGCAGGGAAGGGGCAGGGATGCCAATGACGAGGCCTTCTGGGCCTCGGGAGCACTGTGGGGACATTTCCTGAAGGCTTGTTTTGGTCCTTGGCTGGTACGAGAGAAGGAAATAGGACTGGGAACGCCATTCTTGTGGTATTTCCGACTTGGACGCAACCAGGAAGTATGGGAAATGTCCACTGGTGAGAGCGGGGGCTGGGGCTGTGTGAAAGTGGCCAGCATCCATACATACGGGTGGTTGCCCCCTAGGTGAGGAAAAGACAGCCAGCGACCCCAAAGGAAAGAGCCCTGATCTGGAGTTTGGGGAGCCAGGTCAAACCCCTGCCTGCCTGCCCCTCTGCACCCAGGTGATTTTGGACGAGGTCTTTTCCTAGCCTCAGTTTCCTTCTCTGTAAAGTCAGAGGGTTGGACTAGGTGATCTCTAGACTACTTTCTAGTTCTGATAGTCTCTGAACTTGCTTCAAACACCTGAGGGGAGACCTATGGAGATGTACGAAGGCAGAGACAGCCATTCAGTTCAGTTAGACAGGGCCATGTCTTGAACACCTACTATGCGCCAGATTCTGTATCAGGTGCTGGGGGGCGGGGCTCTCATTCCACTGGGAGAATTTGGCTTTTTTCTGGAGGATCTGTGTTGAAAGGGATGGAGGGACGGCCCAGCTCTGCCCACATGGTGGCCATGGGGGCCTAGGCCAGTCAGTGGAAGGCCCCAGGGTGCAGTTGTTGTCAGCCTGCACGGGGAGAGGGACTTTCCTCCTCCCTAAATCAGTGAAATCTTAGGTCTACTCCCTATTCCCCATGGGGGGGGGTGGTCAGGCACGGTCCAGACATTTTCATTAGAAGCCTCTAAGTGTGCATTTGTCTCCATAGAACAATCAATATGAGAAGATGTCTTGGGGCCCTGAAAGCTACACACAGAGGCAGTTAGTGAGGTGTGAAATGGAGAGAGTGCTGGTCCTGGGGGTCCTGAGTTTGAATCCTGTTTTAAACACCTACTAGCTGTGGGTCTCTGAGAAAGTCACTTAACCTCTCAGGCTCAGTTCCCTCATCTGTAAAATGAGGTTGAGCCTGATGGGCTTGGAGGCCCTTCTAGCTCTGAATCTACAATCCCACGAGGCTACATTGCTGCAGCATTTTACAAACACCACCCCGTTGTCAGTTTGCGGGCATCTTCTCAAAGGTCAGAGAGGTGGCCTCTTTTGTGCAAGGTCACACAGCTAATCATGATTGAAGGGGGAATTTGAACCCAGCTCCCTCCTGACTTCAGAGCCATCATTTTCTCCACCTTGCCTACTGCCTATGAAATAGAACCACATGGCAGAGTTGGTGCTGGGGAAACACCACCCCCATCCCTATCCCCTCCCAGATCCCCAGAGGGGGAGAAGAGAGGGCTTTCCAGGAACCCATGTGGATTAGCCCATAACCGTTGCACCATCAGCCCCCAAGCAGTCTGGATATTCCTTCTAGAACCCTGACTGCAGTACACGTTCTCCTCTCCTACACTTTCTCTGCTGCCCTGTCCATCCCTGCCTGTCTATGCCCACATCACCTCTCTAGTCATCTACAACGAAGGTTATGGCCCTATTGGTGGGTCTGCCTCTCATTGGTAGGTGAAGGCCTTGGAATGCACATTCAGGGAAAGGGAGACAGTCAGCCATTCACCACCAAGGTAGGGGGGCAGCCTGGGGAGTTGGAAAAAAGGCTTGACCAACAGTCCAGAGAAGCCTGAGTTCCAGTCCTATCTCAGACATTTGTTAGCTGTGTGTCTCTAGGCAAGTGATTGAATCTCACTATGCCCCAGTTTCCTCATCTGAAAAATGGGGGGGGTTGACTTAGTGGCCTCTAGGTCCTTCCAGCTTGAAGTCTATGATTCTATGATCCCCCTCTGGACAGTAATAGCTCTGTGACAAGAGACTTCACTTATCTTAGAATGGCAGCTGGCACACAGTAAGTGCTTAATAAATGTTCTCTCTTTCCCTCTGTCTCTGTGTCTTTGTTTCTCTGTCTCTGTCTCCACTTTCCTCATCTGTAAAATGGGGATAATCATGCCTGTAATATCCACCTCACAGGGCTGTTTTGAGGTTAAATGATAGAATGCATGGGAAACACTTTGCAAACGGTGCCTGGCCCCAAGGAGCTGACATCTTAGAAGGAGTGGGGAGAAAGGGGGAGGGAGATGACAGGGACACAGATAAGGATTATCTAAGGCAGTGGGTGATGGAGATGAAGGAGAGATCCAGACCTTGTGCTCACAGATCATTTGAGAAAGCAGAGAGCACATTTAGCTGAGGGGATCTGGGAAGGCTTCCTTGAGGAGGTGGCACCTGAACTGATGAGTTTTCATTCCAAAAGGAAGAGAAGAGGAGAGAACATATGGATGTGGGGATAGGCTGTTGTTTGGATGCAGAGTGAGATGTCTGGGGGACAAAATGGCAGTCCAGCCTGGCTGAAGTCAAGAGTCAGGTGTAGAGGTGAGAGCCTCAGTTTCCTTTTCTGTCAGATGGGGCTAACCACACCTATAGTGCCCCCTCCACAAATTTGTCCAGAGGACTAAATGAGGTCTTGTCTATAAAGTGCTTTGGACATGTTCAGGTGCCATATAGAGACACGTCAGTTACCTGGATTAAATTTGCTCTTTCCCAGGTCTCAAGCCCTCTCCCTCCCACCTCCATCCTGACTTTCTTCACTCAAACACCTCAGTGGCCAACGCTTGACGTCAGAGAATCTCAGAAGGGATCTTCAGAGGGATCCCTTAGAAGATCTCCGAGAAGGAGTTTAACAAGAGGCAGGCGGTCACAGTCACATAGGGGAGGGGCAGAGAAATGGGTGGATGAGGGAGGTTGGATCTCCCATTTGAGGTTCCCTCAGAGGAAGTCACAGGCCTAGAACTGGGAGAGATCGCAGAGGCCCTCTAATCCAACTCCTTCATTGTATTGAGGAGGAAACTGAGGCACAAAGGCACAGCGACCTGTCAGGTTCACTGACTCCAATTACAGCCCCTTCCCTCCTATCCCACCTTCTAGTCTAGTCTTTTTAGCCTGGCATTCCAGAACAATCTAACCTTGTCAGTCCTGAAGATTGGCACCTTGGGTGCACTCCTCCACTCCATGGTTTTGCATGTGCTGTCTATCTAACTTGGAATCTAACTCATATTGCCTTTGTAAAAAATTGTGAATTAGCCCTGGATAACAGATAGCTTTCCTTGCCAGCTGTGGGATTCATACTGATCTGTCCGGAGGAGCCCACTGAGCCATCCTGAGAGACAGCATGATCGAGTGCATTGAGGGCTAGCCTGGAGTCAGGATGGCCCGGGTTCAGGTGCTGCTGCTGGACATATTGGCCGTATGACAGTGGACAAGTCACCTCTTAACACCTGAGGCAGCTCGGTAAGACTGTCAATGACAGAAGGGTGGCTGATGTGAATTAGTGGAGGGAATTTCTACTCCTCAAACTCTTGTTCACATTGATGATCTCACAGTACTAGACCATCAAAAGGTCTAGCAAGCTTTTTGCCCATCCATTCAAGGATCAAAGCTGATGATTTTTTGCACTTCCAGGAAGGTTTTTTCAAGGCTCTCTCAAGCTTCCACAGACAGAGTCACGTTACAAATTGTCCTTTGTCTCAGCACAGAATTCCAGGACCTCAGAACCCATTTAGTTGAATCTGTACTAAAAAAAGAATCCCCATTACGTCATATACTGAAAGCAGGCAGCAGCCTCTACTTGAGGGGGATCCCATCTGAGAGAGAGAGCCAATGCTACGTAAGCCTAAACATCACTGCTACCTGCCTATTACATGTGTGACATGTGATAATGACACGTTTGGGGCCAAAACTTTGGACAATCCGTAAACGTGAATGTAGGAAACATGATTAAAAAAACCCTAATCACAAGAAAACATTCATAAATCCTCACGTGCAGGAGCAGGAAAATTAGAAGGAAAAACCAAAAACAAGCCGGCTGATGGAAGATGAGAAAAAACAAACCCCAGACAGGACAGATGATCAGACGCTGAACTGACAGAGGGACAACCTTCTCCTATCTGTCCCATCACCATGAGCCTGAGGGAAGCCACCAAAATGAAAGGCGACTGTCTGGATTCTATCCCACTGCCTATTAGAGAAGCTCTCTCTATCATGAAAAATCTCATCATTAGGAATTACTGGGCTCCCTAAAGCCCTTTGCTTATTCCAGATGATTTTACAGTTTCCTAGCTAAGATCTTTCAAGATATAAGTAGAATGTGCTCAAGCATTCACTTTGGGTTCCACAAGTAAATAGACAATGCTCAGACGTTGGGAAGGGGCTGCTGAAGGCAATTAGAGGAGGAGGGAGAGGACCGTGGGGAGGCTGAGACAACCTGGGACCAATCACAGTCACGAGGTTGCAGGAAAATCTACTTATCTAAAAATCATGGGGGAAAATCCCAGGGTAAGAAAACTGGTTCAAAGCTATATTTCTCCTTGGAGGTGACAGTCTGAGTCTCCTCTTCCAGGTCCATGCTTACCTCCACTACTTACTGTACTGGGGAGCAAGAATCTTTGTAGCAGATTGGGGAATTAGGCACTGTGAGATGTTACTGAGCATGGCTTTTCTTTCTCTTCAGGTGGTATCATTTAGAAATCTGAGGGTACAGATAAATGCCATCCACCTGTCCATCTATTCGTCTATCATCCATCTATCCATCACTCACCCATCTATCTATCCAGGTATTACTTATTAGTCCATCGTCCATCAGTTATCCACCTCTTCTGTCATTCACCTGTACATATCATGAATGAATCCCTTCATCTTGCCTCTTTCCATCCACCCATCTATCTATTACCCACCTTTCTGATGCCGATGGATTAGACAGGGCACCTTCACTGAGGATGGTGGAATAGAGATTGAGATATCTGGAGTGATTGATGACCATGTGAACACAAGTCCCGAAGTCAGTCAAATCCTACCAACCCCTACGTTTATCTCGATCTTCCCTACTCGTGAACGTTCTATTAAAAGGTGGTATCCGAGGTCTGTCTTTTCTGAATCGGTTCCCTTTGTCTCCCTCGGTGTAAAACCATACAGCACCTAACGCTTGCAGGCCACCCAAAAGTGGTCTTTTGCTTGCATAGGACCAGGTTCCCGGCTTGAAGTTCTGTGTTCAGCTCCATCCCCCCAAACCAGGCCAAAGATAGGCGCACACAGTTTGTCCCCTTCTTGTGTGAATGTAGGTACTTAACAAAGGCTTGGGTCGACTAAGACGAAGACCCTGGGTCACAGGATGACAGGTTCAGAGCTGGAATGTCTCAATCTTCTTCCAGATTCCAGCTCCCTGATTTTCAGATGAGGAAACAGAAATGCAGAGAAGAAAGGTGAGTTACCCAAAGTCACGGGTACTAAAGGTCAGAGGCAGGATTCAAATCCAGGTCTCTTCTTACTGTACATCTAGGGCTTTCTCCTTTATGGGGGGCTCACCCCCACCCCCAACTGTAAGCTTCTCAAGGTCAAGAACAGTATGGCTTTATGTTTGAATTGAATTACAGGCGAGGAAACTGAGGAGATGTGATTGCCCAAGGTTGCACAGGTAAAGGTGGCAGGATTTGAACCCACACCCTGTGACTCCAAATCCATTGGATTCTGCCATCTCCAAAGGCACGTACACAGAGAACTAGAATGTAGATGATGATATTGCTGTAGATGCTACAGAGATTGTTATGGTAGCTTATGTAGGTGTTTTCTCCTAATGATCCCCAGGAAATTCTGTCTCACCTAGACACCTGGAACAGCCCGGTCAGAGCTGACCCAGAGGATGGTCCAGTGTCCAGCATGGGCCAGTAAGGATGGTGAGGAAGATAGAAACTATACCCTACAAGGAACGGGACGTGTCATAGTCCGGAGAAGACTCGGGTGGTCCCTGAGAGGTCAGATATCTGCAGGGTTGTCAGGGAAAAAGGGATCAGCCTCCCTGTGTGTGGCCCCAGAGGAGAGAACCAGGAGCAATGGTTTCAGAGAAGTGGGGTTAGGTTTAACGTAAGGGAAAAGGTCCTGGCAATTGGAGCTGTCCAAAAGTCAAAGGAGGGGCTTTGGGCAGTCGGAATCTCCCCCTCCCACAAGTGAAAACTGAGCAACTCTTAGTGACACTGTGGAGCCCCATCGCCTGGGATCTGGGTGGATGCCAGGGCACCTGGGGCTCCTCCAGATTCTGTTATTCTGCTCTTGTGTTATCTTTGAAGACTGATGAGTCCACAGCTCTTCGAAATCTTCAGGGAAAATGGGTGTGGTGAAAAGCTGTTACCTTTTGAGGACCACATTCCAAAATCATGTGCCCTTTTATTTCAGATTCCATCCCCTTAAGGATACCATCTGAGAAACAGGAACCTGAGGGCTTAGCTGATACATCACCACACTTTAAAGTCTGTGCAGAGATTGACAGACACTGGCCCATTTGAGTCCCTTGACAGCCCTGTGAGGTCAGTGCTAGATGCATTATTAGGCCCATTTAATAGATAAATAAACTGAGGCTTTGAGAGATTAAGTGACATGCCAGAAGTGGGATCTGAACCCAGGTGTCTCCCAAGTTCTTTCATGATTTAAAGACTAGGTTTGGGGCAGCTAGGTGGTGCAGAGGATAGAGCACTGGCCCTGGAGGTAGGAGGACCTGAGTTCAAATCCGGCCTCGGACACATAACACTCACTAGCTGTGTGACCCTGGGCAAGTCACTTAACCCCACTGCCTAAACCAAAAGGAAAAAAAAAAGACTAAATTTCCAACAGTTCTGCATAGGGGAACTTTCATCTGACCCTTCAGGGTAAATCAGTATAGAGTGGAGATGCATTATCCATTGAAGGGAAGTTGTTGTGATTATTCTAACATCCTTGGCATCTGTGGAAAGGACAAAAGGCATCCTTTCCCATCTTGCTTGCCTCTCATTGTGGCTGGGCTTTAGGTCACGTCCCCTCGTGCCCCCTTGCTGTATTTCTTCTCAGCCCTCCCCCTCTCCCTGCTTCCCTCCCACGCACTGACCGCAGTGGTGGGATGACCAGGGACCTCAAAGCAACTCAGATGCTCCAGTGACTCTGTGACCTGTTGACTGCAGCCCATGCATGCCTGTCCATCCTGGACAACTGTCACCCATATTCTCCCCAGAGGTCCTCCCAAAGTGCACAGAGCCCTCTTCTTTCTCTCCTCAGATTGCAACAATATTAACACTAGTTATCCCTTGTTCTCTCCACATGACAAGCTCAATCTCCTAGAGGCAGCTAGAGGGCACCGTAATGTGAACACTGGGTTTGGAGTCAGGAAGACAAGTTCAAATCCAGTCTCAGACCCTTCCTAGCTGAGGGGCTCTGGGAAAGTCAGTTAACCTCTGTCTACCTCTGTTTTCTCAACTGAAAAATGGGGATAATAATAGCACCTGCCTTCCAGGATTGTTATGAGGATGAAAAGAGATAGTATTTGTAAAGGGCTTAGCATAGTGCCTGGCATACAGTAGGTGCTTAATAAATGCTTATTTCCTTCTTTTTCATTCTACATTTCTTCACTGGCATATTTTGTTCCCCCTCTTCTGTATACTTCCTTGCTTATCACAGCCTGCAGTCTGCTAAGGTGCTCCACTTGCAACACTAGGTAATAAACATGGGTGATAAGTGTAGACAGTGGATTAGCGGGAATGTGTCCGTTCCAATCTTTCATATAGTCGGTCACCTAACAAAATGGCCCTGGAAGGTGGGTGGCTCATGAACATTTCGATAGAGTGTATCTGGAGCAGAACTCTTGAAGAAGGCAAAGGAGCTCCTCAGAGGGACTCTCATCTATACACTTTTGTTCATGAACAGGCGTGTTAAGGGCCTCCGTGCCTCAAGTGGCTTCATTTCCTAGTGCATGCTTTTTTTTTTTTTTTTAACTCCCCTTCCCAAGCACCATGGGTTAGCCTGGTTTGCTCATTGCCAAGCAAAATATAATCATGGAGTAAATTTTCACTGTGGCGTGCAGGGAATTTCCAGTCACATTAATGGAAATCGAAGACAAAATCCCTCCCCACCAAACTGCAAACGTGCCTCGTACTAATGGGACCTGAAGACCAGCTGCCTGTCAAACCCACTTGGGATCGAGGGGGATTGGCAGCCTGGATCTGAGCCCATCCTGCCACAAAGGCAGCCTGGTCCTGCTTCTGCTCACAGCAAATGGATTTGAGCCATTTCCCCAAGAATCTTTTATTATGGCAACACAGCCTTTTGGAAGAATTCTCTTCAAAGAGATGTGAGGAAATTTGAGGCTGGGAGCTTGCTGGGGACAGCAGCTCTGACAGGGCATTTTCTCACCATCACACTGATCCCTCCCAACATAACGACAGGAAATAGGCAATTCCCTTGATCTGGATACTTTCCTCTCCTTAAATCTGCTCCCTGAACACCCTGTTGGAAGAGTTTCAGCCTCGGCATCTCTGTGACATTGGACTTCCCATTCCATTCCATTCTACACATGTTTATTAAACATCTGCCATGAGCAAAGCACTGGGTGAAATTCTGGAGACAGAAAGATGAAGGAAAATACCGTCTCTTCCTCTAAGGAGCTTATAATCAAATGGGGGATGTGACGGTGAACAGCAAGTTATAATACTAGGTATAATACTTGAGGAGCACAGGCAAGGTTGAGCGGGGTATGAAAGGTTCTAGTGACTTGCACGTAGAGCAGTGGCTTCAGAAATGGGTGTTGAATTCTTGAAGGGAAGAGCAAGCTGGAATCCTTTGGGGGGGACTGGCATCTTAGCTAGAGGTATGAGAGGAGACCATCCAGGGGCTGACAGCAATGAAGACTTCTAGTCCAGCACAAATGGGAGGCTCCAACCCACAGTGGTCTGAACCAATGAATTCATGCCCAATTGATAAGCTAAAATAAAGTCCAAAGGAAAGGCTTATCAAATTGATCACAGGATGCCTTTGATCTACCTTCTATGTCAGGTTCTCTGCTGAGAGAGAGGGGAAATCAGGTTGGAACTGGGAGCTGGGGAGAGATGTTTGAAGTATCTGCGGGGACAGAGATAGAGCCAGAAATGGGGGAACGGACAAAGGATTGCTGAGCAACATTAACTCGTCCAGTTAACGGAGGAGTGTTTCATGAAACATGTCAGAATTATTTCATGACCTCTTCCAGGATTTCTGTGTGGCTCAGGATTTGGAGCAGAGAAGGCAGATGGTGGAAGTCACTCAGGGTTAGGTATTAGTGAGGTGGGGGGGGGACAGAGGAAGGACAAGGGGGGAAAGGATTCAAAGGCAGAGAACATTGCATTGTAGAAGCAAAAGCAAGGGGATGGATTAGGACAGGGTGGGGAACCTGTGGCCCTCTAGATCCTCAAGTGCAGAGAGGCCTTTTGACTGAATCCAAACCTAAAAATGGGGAGGAATTCCTGCCTTGCTAATTGGAAAATATCACTCTCTGCCTTCTGGGTTACCACAAGAAGCCACAAAAGCTTTCTTCTTTGTGAGGAAAGCCACAACACCAGGCTGTTTGGCTTGCCTCTGAGTTCATGCTCTGAAACCCAACTCTAGGTACTGGACCCCATCCTTCTCACCTCTTACTTTACTGAAGAGAGCAAGGAAAGCCTCTCTGTCCCCTTCAGGTGTCTGTGTCTTCACTTTCTCCCTTCCTGGGAGCAGCATCTGCCCTTCCTCCTGACCAGCCCCTACTTCAGGGGCTTTTGCTTCCATGTTCACCTGCTTTCTCTAGGACCATGCTCCATCAGTCATTCCCTCTAGTGTTACCAAATACTTTCTATCTGCCTAGGAGTAGATTTAATTTTCTCTTATTGTGAAAAACAATCCTCACCCTCCCACACACAACTTTCTCAGCTACTATCCCACATCTCTCCTTCTTATCATCAAACTTGAAGCAACAATTCCCCCAGCTAGCTGCCTCCACTGCCTCACCACCAGGCCCCTTCTTCAATCTCCTACATTCTGGTTTCTGCCCCAAATACTTCATTTTGATTTCTTGGGTAGAAGCTATGAAGATTCCAATTTAGACATGAAGAGCGTCGCTTAGTGGTGTTGAAAAATGGGTTGGGCTCTCTTGGAGGTGCTGGGCTTCCCTCCTGGGAGGTTTGTAAGGAGAGGCTAGAAAGCCACTTGGGGCAGGGTAGAGGGGGAGGGGATTCTTGTTCAGGGTCAGGCTGGACTTGGTGGTTGTCGAGGTCTTTTCTGGTCTTCTGATTTAGTGATTCAACAAGTACTTATTACCTTTATTAGGTGCTAGGCCCTGGGGATAAGAGATTAAAAACACTTGATCTATATTTCTCATTTAAAGCCATCCATTGCCAAATCCAGTGGGTCTTTCTTAGCCTGTATTTCCTTTGACCTCTGAAGAACTGGACACACTGATAAACCTCCTCCTCTTCCTTCTGAATCTTTAAGCCAATCAGCAGGCATTTATTAAGAGTGACTGTGGGCCAGGGGCTTACACTCTGTCACCGCCCTTCTTGAACCTCCTTTCTTAACTTGGGCGATACTGCGCTAGGAGGAAATGGGAGTGGTGAAGAGCTTGCTGGGCTAATATTGTCTGTATAACACACTGAGTGAGACACATACTATGCCCATTGAGGAGAAGCCGGTCAGTCAGTCTACCCTAATTATTGGCCAAGCCCAGGGAATTGGAAGCTAGGTGGAGCCAAGGATGCGTCCTGTTAGAGAGCACAGCAGCATCATCATGAATATGTTCTATGAAAACACAAGCACAGGTAAAATTCTGCACTTTGTACTTCCACCCTACAAGTTCCAGGGTCAGGGTCAGGGTCAGGGTCAGGGTCAGCTTTTGACTCCTCAACACCTGACACGATCCGAACCTCCGATGGGCCATTTCAAGCCAGAGAAAAGAGTTTGCTTTAGAACTTCTTGAAAAAGCAGAGGCCGCTCAGGCACCAGAGGAAGCGAACAGCCCTGAACAAAAACATGCCGAGTTTGTAGTATGTGGGTCCGGAGCATGTCATGTAATGAGATCCTTCACCACATCTGCTTACCCTAAGACCAAGACATCTGATCGGCTTGTGGGATTATTGAAAACACACTTCTCCCCGGCACCATCCATCATCGTTCAGATAGCCCACATCCAAAGACGTCACCAATGGAATCCACAGCCTTGTTGCAGGTTGTATTGCGGATTTATCCAATCTGCCGCAGGAGACGGAGGTCATGACTTTGAGGTTTTCTTTGAGAATTACAGAATCTCCCCGTACTTGGAATTCACAGAATCACACAGTGGGAAAGGGAAGATCACCTCATCATCCGCTCCTGGGTAAGGGGTGTCCTCTTTGGGGTGTTTGCAATGAGTCGCCATTCAGCCTTGACTCGAAGAACCCCAGAGTGCCAGAACCCAGCCTCACTCTAATTGACTTTAATTGGGAGCAAGTTTTTTCTTTCAAAAAGCCTGCCTCTGCCTCACTTCCTCCTTTGACTCCCTCTGCCTTCTGGGGTCAAGCAGAGTAAGCCTGGTTCTACTTCTCACAGATCGTTCTTCTGATAGTTGGATCCTCCTTTTCTTTGGGCTGGGCACCCCTTCTCTCCCCATCCATTCCCATGGCAGGCCATCCATGGTCTTGATCGCTCTTTTCTGGACACCCTTGAGCTTGTTAACATCATGAAATATGCCATCCAGAACCGGAGGCAGTAACCCAGGTGTGGCCTGACCAAGGCCGAGGAGAGCAGCACCATCTTCTCCCACGTCCTGGACAGCATGCTTCCTCTTTGAATGAGGTCTCCACTAGCTTTTTTGGCTGCCGTATTACTATTGAGTGATATCGACTTCACATTCCAGTAAAATCCCCAGCACCTCTTTTAGGGAGACCATTGTATTAGAGGTACAGTGTGGTACAATGAATAGAGCACTAGCCTGAAGCCTGAAGATCTGGCTTCAGATTCTACTTCTGATACTTAGACTCCAGTTGATTCACTTAACCTCTCAAAGCCTCAGTTTCCCCTGAGATGGATTATATGGACTTTAAGGCCCCTTCCTGTTCTAGAAATGAGGGTGGTCTTCATAGCCACGGACTTTCCAGGACAGTTTTCATTGACACCTTTAATTTGTGAAAATTGGATAACTTGAATTTTTGTTGTCGTTAATTTTGAGTCATACGATGTTAGATTTCTCTCCCTGCACACTTCTTTCTCTTGCTTCACCTCCCTCTTTTCCACCATACACAGTTCCTGCAGTGTTTAGGCACCAAATGAAAAGATTTTTTGAAACCAAAAAATAGAATAAAGAGAATAAGGTCTCAGTGGTAAAACTTCAGGAAAAAATGGGACCATGCCTCAGTTCATTTTTCTGAATTTCTTGCATAAACATTTTTGCTGAAGTCAAAATTAAATTTCAAAGAGGTTGCCAAAAACCCAGGATACCCAGAGGGAGCTTCAAAGACTGCCATCCTGAGAATTGTCTGAAGAGGTTTGGCACAGTGAGAAGAACAGAAGGTCCGGAGTCAGATGGCCTGGGTTCCAATCTCACTTGGGTGACTGGGTCGGGAATCCCTCTCTTGTCTGTGACATGAAGGCGTCGGACTAGATGCCCCTCCGGGTCCCTTCTGTTTTTAGTCCTCGATCTTCGTTTTGCAGATGAGAAGGCTGAATCCCAGAGGGCTTTGCTCTGAGTTGCCTTCGTAGGGAGTCGATGGGCCTTTCTGGTGCTCGCCTCACACGTGTGAAGCCTCAGCCAAGCCTTCCTTATCGTGGCGTCAGGGGCTTTCGAAGGCTATTCTGGCCCTGTGGTCTTGGTTCTCTTTCTAAGGACCAGACCGAGAAGGGCACATGCTTTCCTTCATTCCCTCCTCTTCACTGCCAAAAATAAAATAATAAAAATTCCCTGTTCCCCGAGGTATTTAAAGAATTTGGTTTTTAAAAATGCATGACCTGCTGGATTGTTTCTTTTTCAGGGAAGGGAGGGCCTGGGGAGATTTCAGGGTAATTAAGATTCCTCCTTACAACTGCCTTTGGGGTTTGGGGACTTGGGAAGTGGCATGGGTAAAGGAAGTACAGATCAAGGCGTAGGATTCCCTTCTGCCATGGGCTGTAAGCCCCAGAGCCCCACCAGCAACATAGCTAGGAGTCAACAGGGCCAGAAGCAACTCTGAGAAGAGCATTGGGAAGGAACAGCCCATGAGGACTCATGCTCCCAGGAAGATGCTCTGGAGTTGAAGCAGGCCCCCAAACCAAACTAAAAATCCTCATCTTCTTCAAGAGTCCTCTGGCCTTGTTGGACTTTGAAGATTCACGGAGGCCATGCTGAATTTAAGATGCGTTAGAAGCTCATCAGAGCTGAAATGGTCCTCAGTTCCCTCTCGGGAAGGCTTGCCCCCTCGCCTCTCCCTCAGCCCCTCTCCGCCCGTCTCTGACATCTAACTGAGCAGAGGGTCTGCCGTCACTGGAACGGCTTGTGTCAGGAGGCGGTCAGCAGACTGGTGAGTTTGCATTCTGAGGGCCTCCTGCACCACCCCGCGGAGAGGGAGACACACTGGAATGAGATCAGAGAAGGCCCAAGAGAATGACCAGAGGAATAAAGACTGGATTCACAGAGGAAGATGAAAGGGATAAAATACGTATTGTTTGGCTGAGTGACAAGTTCAGGGGTGGGGACTCGGGATCAGAGGCTGGAGTAGGCACAGGACGAAGTGGGGAGGGCGCAAGAGACAGAAAAGCACAGGGACTGGTAGAGAGACAGGGAGAGAGACCGAGGCAGAGAGACAGGCACAGAGAGCAAAGAGAGAGAGATGGAGAGACACAGGCAGAGAAGCAGGCAGAGGGACATAGGGGCTGATGCGACGCGAGGTCAGACGTGTTTGCTCGCGTTGCTCCTTCGCTGACAGCAGCTGGTGGGGAGCGGTAGCCCAGAGCCTGGTGGGACAATGATCACCCAATCTCTAGCAACAGGAAAGGCAGGACTTTCTGCTTGAAAGTGAGCAGGACCACATTTCTATCGAAGATCATTCTGCCCCATCTAGAACTAGAACTAGAACTAGGACCAGTTTCTAGAGGAAGCCAAGTAGTATGTTAGAAGTTGGGTTTGAACTCAGGTCCTTTGGCTTCGAAATCTGGGCACATTTTCTTGTACACAGAGGTGCCAAATGAAGGCTTTTCACATTGTCCCACACCTAGAACTGACCAGATCTGTGCAGAAGTCTTGGCTGGGCATCACTCACTCACACATACACACACACACACACACACACAGACTCACTTTCAAGCTATTTCAAAGGGGAAAATTTCAAAAAACTGGGAAGAGTCATAGAGAGAGCTTCTTTTGCATACTTGAAAAAAGGACCAAGAGGTCATTAGCAAGCCCTGAGCCAATGTTTACTATTTTTAACGGTGCAGTGGACAGATACGGCCTTGAGTCAGGAAGGCCTGGGTGCAAGTCCTGCCTCTGACAAAGAAGTAGGCCGTGAGACTGCGCCTCATTTCTGTTATGGCGGTACCCGCCGTGTGGCTGGACAGTGCTGACAAGAACCCCCAAAGCCTGGGGAAGTGAAGCAGATCACGGAAAAGGCAAGCATTTCTCATCAGGTAACAGAGATCTTTTGGGAAATGGGACAGAAGTAGGAGAGGAAGGGGAAGGTCTCCTGCCATGGCGACCTTTGGGGTCAGGATGACTCTGGTAAAAAGGGGCAACCCGTGACCTGCCTGATTCCGGGCTTCCTGGAGTCCCTGGGAAGCGGGAAGTGCCATTAAATGTAGTCATCTTTGTTGTTCTCATTCAGTTTAACAAGCATTTATTAAGCACCAACTGCATGCAGAAGTTAGGTCTGGTGCATCCCTTGATGGGTCCGTGACCACTGATTAAGCCTTTGCTGTGGTCAGGTGCTATGCTCCCTGTTGTGGCTACAAAGCCAAAGAGAAATGCTTCCTGCCCTCGGGGAGCTTCGGTTCTTAGCAGGGAGCTGCGCATACACAGAGGCATCTCCAAGGCTTACACGTCACACACACCACCTGCACTTTGGAGGGGAGGACCCTGGCAGCCAGAGTGGGCGGGGAGGGAAGGAGGCTCACTACTGAATGGAGGTGGTTTTCATCCCATTCGGTGTTGGGCTTCTGTCCCCCAGATGATCTTGTGCTGACTTGTTTCCTGTTGTATCCCTCAAGGAGACTGCGGAGACTGGTGTCATTTTGTCTTCAAACCCTCAGTGCCTAGCGCAGTGTCCTGCACATTTGGGGGAGAGGGCGGGCAGGGAGTGATTACATCAAGACACCTGCTGGCGGGAGATGTAAAGGCTTCCAGTGCTGGCTGGAGCCACGAGAAGTGAGTTGACTTGCCCAGGGCCATCTGGCCTGGCTGGTGGCGAAGGGATCCCTGACTCTGGGTGGGGCTGCCTATGCAGCAAGCCACCTCTCCTCTTCTGATGCCAAGCATCTCAGGGCTCATTTCTGATCAAACGTCTCATCCTCTTGGTCTGGGCCTCCACTCCTTCCTAGGCTGCTTCCCAGCAGCTCTTGGCCGCTGACCCCAGTTTTCAGCCTCTCCTACCCCACAGCTCCTTTCTCTCTCCCAGGAACAGGAATCTGGGGGCAGCTTAACTCCTGCTGAGCTCCCTAATCTCTCGCAGCACACTGGCTGCGGTGTGTGTGTGTGTATGTGTGTGTGTGTGTGTTTAATTTCTTGTTCTACCTATAGACCTTCCTTAGAGAGACAGTCTCCCACCTTCTGATCTCGGAAGGTGCTGCCAAGAAACTGTTCTCCCTTGCTGGCCTGTTGGGATGAGTCGGAAGAGGGAGTCTTGTTAGTGTCTGCCGGCTGGACCGTGGCAAGGGGGCCAGGCAGGAGGAAAATCGGAGGGAGAGCCATAGCCTGGAGCTTGAAGGGTTAGCGAGTGAGTCACCCTGTAGCACTGCGGCAGGCGACCCACTGCTTCCTAGGCCTTCAGAGGCAGCACCAGTCTTGTGAATCGTCTGTGGTTCAGCCCAAACCTTTCTGGAAGCTGTAAAATGGACGGCAGAGTGCTGGAAAACCTGAGCTTATGTCCTGGCTCAGATGGTGACTAGCTGTGGGATAGGATACATAGATTCGATAGATATAGACAGACAGATGGATAGATGGGCATAGGTGAGAAGGAAGGATGGATAGATAGAAGGATGGGTGGATGGAGAGATTAGATAGAAAGATGGACAGACAGATTAGATAAAAGGATGGACAGAGACAGACAGCTAGATAATTTAGCGAGAAGGATGGACAGATGGGTAGGTAGATAGATAAGCAGGTAGAGAGTAGATAAAGGGAAGGAGAGCATTGATTAAGCCCTTCTGATGAGCAGGGAACAGTGCTAAACAACAGGGATACAAAAAAGAGAAACTGAGGCAGCTCACATTCTCATGAGGGAAGACAACACACAGAAAGAGAAGGGAGAAGCAGGGTAGGGGTGGCATTCTGGCAAACCTGAGCCTCCGTTTCCTTATCTGGCTGGACTCCATGACCTCTGAAGGCCCTTCCAACCCTAGACCTGTGAGTCTGCGATCTCACGTTGTCCACATGAATAACATGGAGACTTGATCGGATGCTTTGCTCCAGCCTCACCCTCCCTGCTCATTTCTGGCCATCCAGCCCAGCAGTCACCAGGTGGTGTCCTGTCATGGGCAGAGAGCTGGCCTCAGAGTCAGTGAGAATTCAGGTCCTGCCTCCAAGGATAATTGGGGGGTTTTCTTACACAGGATAGATTGCAAGGCAATAGTAGGCAACTTAATAAATTTTGTTAATTGACTGATTGATGAAATATTCTGTTCATGATAAACTAGGAGAAAAAAATCTTGCTTCAGAAAGAAAGCTCTGGCTTTCTACTCTGTGACCACGATAACAGACTCCTGGCGTCCAAGACCTCCGTGGGGGTTTCCCCTCAAATCTGGCCAGGCCACATCTCATTTTTTCAGTTGCCCTCAGTGCCTAGCACAATGCGTTGCAATGTACATAGAAGAAGTAAATCACAGAATTTTAGGGGTGGAAGGGAACACAGTGGCCTTCCAGTTGAACCCACGGCCAGAAAACACTTCTTAATAACACTCCTTGCAAATAGCCACCCAGCCCTTCCTGAGGATTTCTAGTGATGGAGGGGAATCCTCCTCCCCTACCCTTCTCCTCCCCTCTACCCCAAGCCCATTTCAAGGAACAACTCCAATTATTAGGGAGGTTTTTCTGCCCTCAAGACTGAACTGTTCTCAGGGAAAGGTCAGTAGTCCATGGACGAGTATGTTAATGGATGATATGTATAAGCAAAGAGGTTTTTTTTTCCATCTCAGCATGCTGGAGAAACATGGAGTGGTCTTTTTGTGAGCCTAAAAATGGCATATTTGGAAACATGAACCTTAGATGCTTAATAGAGGTGCCATAGAATGAATTCAGAATCTTGAAGGCTACAATCTTCTTTTCCAGAATTGGATACTGAATGATAAGTTGAATTCTCCAGAATTAAGTACCATGGGCTTTAACTCTTCATTCCTCTTGGTGGCCAAAGGCTTTCTTTTCTTTTCTTTCTTTCTTTTTTTTTTTGTCGAGGCAATTGGGGTTGAGTAACTTGCTCAGGGTCACCCAGTAAGTATTAAGTGGTCTGAGACCAGATTTGAACTCAGGTCCTCCTGACTCCAGGGCTAGTGCTCTATCTACTGTGCCACCTAGCTGCCTCCCAAAAGCTTTCTTTCTAGAAACATGTTGGTAATAAGAGGCTTAACCCTTAGTCTCCCAAAGAGCACTTAGAGCAAATTCTTCCTCTTGGGAACTAAAAATTGAAGTCCTAAGATCTCGGGAAGAAAAATGTTAGAGGTAAAAATCCATGGAAAGTAGAAGAGATGTGATTGCTGCCTTGGACAAGAAGGAAAATCTCACCTCTTTTTGTACAAGCACTGAGAAAGCATCTTTAATGTCACAGGAAAAGACACCAGACCCCAGTCATTTTAGTAGGAATGTTAGCCCTCTTCCTAAGCAGAGCTCAGAGAAGAATTTGAGGACTTATAGTCCATAGAACCACAGAAATGGAGGGTTGGAAGGGACCTAGTGGCCATTTATACCTGACAAAGAATGTCCTGTATTCTACCAAGTGGTCAACCAACTTTTGTTAAAGCCCTAGGGGGAGAGGACCTGCCCCTCCTGAGGCAGCCCCTTTTCTGGGAAGGCAGCTCCCACCCCTCAGAAATACCTCCTGAGATCACTAAGCCTGTCTACTTGTAATGTCCACTCGCCACTCCTGGTTCTGCTCTCTGGGGCCAAACGGGTCTCTCTGGCTCCTACTTCATCATCCAGGGCATTTAACCAAAACCTGTTGCACTGAATTGTCCTGATAAACAGCAGCCTTTTTGTACATCTGAAGCAGCGTTACGTTAGACTCCAGGGCCACAGTCAGGGGAGAGCCAGTTGTCCAAGGAGGAGGGTAGGAGCAGGTGACTGCCCATGGCTGGCAGGTCTGTTTCTAAACCTCTTAGCTGTTTAAAGAACATCAATGAGTCCCTTTAAGCTGGGCGATCCAGGAAGTTTGACAGAGTGGTGTGAGAACTGGACCCTGGGTGTTGGTAACAAAGTGGAGAGAAGGGTTTGAGTGATTGGTTCCCATGACTTCATGGAAGTGGAGAGAGCATATATTTCAAATCAGCACATTAGACAGTGACCATCAGGGCAGTTGGGGAATCCCAGAGAAGGGGCCTGTGCCTGGGTTTGTGGGGGCACGAAAAGAGTGAGTGCTGGGCGGGGGGAGGCTGGAAGAGGCTGGGACGTTCTTCTAGCAGTCTGCAGGCTGGCGTGTCCGCTCATGCAGTGAGGTCATCCCTTCAGGAGCAATGAGAGAAACTTGGTAGATGCAGTTATTTTATTCATGCTTTTCTGAGCCCCCAGCAGTGTTTTCATGGGAAAAGGGAACACTCTGGGAGGGCACAATAGACCCAGCACGTGAGATTTGGTGTGTGGTAGAGGTGGGGAGAGGGCTGATATCAAGAGCATAACATTTCTGAAAAGGTATTGGTGTCAAGGGTCTTCTAATATCTGGTTATCTTCTCCCCATGTAACTGTGAGTCATAGAATACCATAGTATCCGTAGTATTGGACTCGAAGACTGTCCAAAGGGCAAACTGAGCAGTTGGGAGTGAGCTGGCTGTAACCCATGGAGAAGGAATTAACAGGAAAAGTATTTTAAGGGATGCAATTCATAAAAGGAAGGACCAGAAAAAAGATGGGCTGGTCAGTGAGCAAGAGGGAAGCATAACCATTGGCCAGCCTGCACAGTGTCTTGGTATCCATACAATGCAACAGAACTGGGGGGAGGGTCACAGTTTGTGGGGAAGGGACTTGGTCATTCGTAAATAGGACATTTGTCATTAAACAAATCCAGGACATTGGACAACCTTGTTAAAGGTCCATATATTTTTCTGGAGCTGAACTTTCTGAATTTCAGCAACACCACCTGTTCCAACATTTTTTGGACCTCTTGGAAAAGACATTTTCTTCTCAAATTCATAGGATTGCAGGATCCTAGACCTTGGGCTGGAAGGACCTGAGTCAGTCCCTTCTTTCACAGATGGGGACTTGAGGCCCAGAGAGATGGAGGGCCTTGGCCAACGTCTCACAGTAAGAGTGGCTCTCACGCTTTACTAGGTGCAAGCACCTCTAGTCTATTGAATCGATCAATCAGATCATTAAACTAAGCTTAGCTAATCAAGTTGGGCAGTAGAATGCTGTAAGGCATCGGATGCAAGGAAAGATAGTGCCCAGGAGGTACCTCAGAGCTGGATGAGGAGGTGCAGTGGTGCTCGTCCAGTGGGGATGAAATGTGGATAAAAGAGGCAGCCAAGCATGGGAGTGGTGGCTCAGCCAGGTGAGTGCCTGAGAGGGAACTGACCGGGGGTGGGGAGGAGAGAGCCTCTGTCTCTTTGCTCCCCCATCTTTCTTTCTTTTCTGGCTGGACCAGATGCCCTGGGAGGTCACTCTTTGCTCTAGGACCCTTTGACCTTCCTTCTGCTCACACACCCTGGGCAGCCCTTGCCCTTGGTGGTCTCCTGGCGTCCAGTCTGCCCCATACTGCTGCTCGTGGCACGTTCCTGTTCATGTTCTCTCGGTGATGACTCCTCAGGTTGGCTTTTCAGGCTGTTCGTGATCTGGCTTGTGCTGACCTTTCCTTTTCCCACCTGGCGCTCCCTGGTGCAGCTGCCACCCTGCCACGTCAGGCCTCGCCTTCTCATCTCTGCTTCTCAGAATTCTTGTCTTTCTTCGAGCTGCCACTTAGGTACCTGCTGTGGCTGAAGTCCTCTCTGACTCCCCATGGAGCTCTCCCACCTCTGTTTTCCTAGTGCTGTGATATTTGGGTACGTGTTGTATCTGTGTAGGCTCCTGGCGGGGCAGGGCACACTGTTTCATTTGTGTCTCTGCATTCTCACAACTTAGCCTCATGCCTTCTGTAGACTTAATAGGATGTGTGTTGATAGAATGTAAGCTTCTTGAGGGCAAAGATATTTTATCTTGGTATCCTTAGAACCTAGTGCAGTGCCTGGCACACAGTAGGTGCTTAATAAATGCTTATTGCTTGGTCGAATTGAACTGATTTAAAGGTACATTTAACAGTCAGAACTAGGGGTCCTGAGCCTCATCTCCAGCCATGATTTTTCAGACTTATAGAAGCTTTTTATTGGAATCTTCATGGGAGAGGTCCTTGCCCAGGTTACCCTAGCCTCCTCCAGGAGGGCATCAAAGAGACAAGGCTTGGGCTAGGTAAGGGACTGGTCTAACCTGCAGTTCCTGTGTGTGCCCAAGGCTCCGTCATGCCCTCATGCCATGCCCTGATCCATAGCAGACTCGAAAAGACAGATGGCATTCAGGCAGGCTGGGCATGGAGAAGTCAATCACAATGGGACTCAGGTTTATGGAGAAAGTGAATGAAAACCACAGCCTCAGGGACATGAAGCTTGTGACATGGCTAGTGCTGGGCCATCTTGTTTGTGAAAAACAAGGTGGGGCAGGTAGATGGCACAGAGCACCTAGTGCTTGGCATGGAATCAGGAAGACCTGAGTTCAAATCCAACCTCAGATGCTTACAGGCTCTGTGACCCTGGGCAAGTCACTTAACCCTGTTTGCCTCAGTGTTCTCATCTGTAAAATGGGGATGGCAATCATAATATCTACCTCCCAGGGTTATCAAATGAAATAATAATTGTAAGGTGCTTGGCCCATCATAAGCACTATGTAAATGTTAACTATTAGCTATTATTATTAATATTACCAATACTTTGGCTAGGTGATTGATTGCAAGTGCCTTGAGGGCAGGGAGGACACCAGAATACACAAAGGATCTATGAAGAACTCTTGATGTAGAAACTCCCTTCACCAGCACAGACCACAAGCTCTTATGCCATAGTGGATAAGTCCTGAGGCTCAGAGAGGGTAAGTCACTTGCCTAGGGACACACAGCTAGTAAATGTCAGAGATGGGATTTGAACCCAGATCCTTCCTGACTCCTGGCCCAGCTCTCTGTGCACCATCATGGGCTCTTTCGATGCATGGCAAACATTTGCTAAATTTATTGTGTCATGCCAGCTCACAGAACCAAAGACCCTGGGGCCTTTTCTGTGCTGAGCCCCTGTCCCCCCACTACATCCCCCCAGTACCGTCTCTGTACTGGCTCCCGGCCAGCTGCAGGCTGTACTGCCTCTGACGTGTGTATCACCTCCAAGCCCAGCTCGGCTTCCTCCCCTCCTCCCCAAAACCTGGGACCCTTGCAGGAGGTTTTACTTTCTAAGCTCATCTGGAAGAACTCTGGAGCAAGTTGGAATTCCCCAGTCCCGAGCCCTGTGGCCCAGCTCGGGTTCGCATGGCTGCCACAGGGCAGGCCTCCTCCTCCAAGGCAGAGAGGAAAGCCCCCTTGGGACCCCCCATTCACTCTCCATCTCTGCCACTTTGTGGTTACGTTTGCAGCTCCTCTTGGCAGCTTCCTTCCGGCTGGCTTTGTCCCTCACCTTGTTTCAATCAACCACATTTTATGACCTGCTGTTCATTCCTCGGGCCCCTCAGGACACCTGCTGGAAAAGCAGGCAGAACGACCCCAGAGAAAAATCCCTACTTACACTGGCCCGCCTGCCATCTTGTGGCCTCTTCAGGCAGCCTCCCAGGTAGGCCCAAAGACCCATTGCGGCTGTGGGCTAGGCCAAAGCTGGGCAGAGCCCCCGAGGTGGCAGCGGTCAAGAGAACAGTGTGAGGACCAGCTGGGAAGGGAAGTCAGAGGTGGTAGGAGGGCAGGGCTGGGGGCGGGGCACAGAACCAGGGAGGGCTTCCATTAAAAAACAGTGCTAATCTATTAATTTACCAAGGGTCATCTCCATAAATAGACAAACGGTACTAGACATTTCCACTGGTGAGGATGTTCATTTGAGGGCTCCAATTACAGACGAGAATTATGGGTCTGAGGCCCTCCACTCTAGAACAGGCCAACCCCTCATTTTACAGAAGGGGAAACTGAGGCACAACAGGGTAGGGAAGTGATTTGGCCCAGGTCGCTGAGATGGCAGCAGATACCTGAGGGAGGATTCAGACCCAGGCCTTCCTGATCCCCAGCTGTCCCCAGTGCCAGCCTCCCCAGGGAAGGGACTTGCTCAAGGGCACACATGTAGAAAGAGGCAGGGCAGGATTGGAATCCAGGCCCTCTAACCCCACAGTTCCTGCTCTTGCTCCTGCCCCATTTTGGGTGGCTAGGCAGGGCCCCCCCCATTTCTTCTCTCCCCTCCTCCCTCGCTGACATTCCAGATCCTGCCGCAGGAACCCCAGTTAAAATGTCAATCTCTCCAGGAGAAGTAAACTATTCATCCTCATTAGTCATTCACACCTCCTGGTGAGCTCACTGGACCCTTCCTGAGAGCACATTTGGCCAGGGTGGGGGAGGGGAGGGAGCAGCCTGGGCACTGCCCGCCCTGTCCCCAGCACAAATGCTTTGGGCTCCCACATCACCCCGGGCTCCTTCCTCTCCCTTCAGTGACCTCCCACTACCCACCCCATCCCTAGGTCTATGGCAGGCAGTGGGAGTGGTGTATGTCCGCTTGTGCATTTCTTTCAGCAAATCTGTGGTTTCGTTGGTGGGGACCCTCAGCCTCTCTGGGCCTCAACAGTTGACTGTGCTTATTAGGGAGTCTTTCCTACTTAGTAAGACATTGCAGAGCTCACATCCCAAGTTCACAATGTCTGAACCCAGCAGCACTCCACTGGGACCATAGCATGGACACCAGTCTTGGCGTTTTCTACACACACATGCAACACAGCAAAGCATCATCATGAACACAGACCCACACACATGTTGTTAAGATGCCATAGGTCACTGAACCTCTCGGTGCCCCCCCCCCCCAACCCCGGCAAATCTCTAAGAGAAGGTGCTGGCCTGAATTGGTAGATGAGCAGTCTCAGTCAGGAATTACCTATACGAATGAAACCCCAAGTCCAGGCCTTATCTCTATCCCCATGCAGTAAATATTAAA
>NW_020951803.1:0-6654 GCF_900497805.2 Vombatus ursinus
AGGGACTCACTCTTACTGATGAAATCGCTGAACCCGTCCCTCCCCCCAACCCCATACCATGGGGGGTGTATATAGTATGTGCTATCTGTCTCTCTCTCTGTCTATCTATCTCTCTATCTCTCTATCCATCCTTCTGTCTATCTATCTATCTGTCTATCTATCTATCTATCTATCTCTCTCTCTATCTGTGTCTGTCTATCTATCTATCCATCCATCCTTCCGTCTGGCTATCCATCTACCTGTCTGTCTTATTGTCTGTCCATCTATCTAGCCAGCTATCTGTCTATCATCAATCAGTAAGCATTTTTCAAGTGTTAACTCCATGTCAAACTTGCCAGATGCTGGGGGTATACTGTCTATGGTGATACGTGTACTCATACGTGTGTCGATGCAGCTATGTATGTAAATCTTGAGGGACCTGTGATCGTGTAAGCGTGGGGAGCTCCTGTGGCTCTGCTCAGACCGTGAGCTCTAGAGCAGGCCCTGTGGGGTTTTTGCCTTTCTTTGCACCTTCAGAGCTTATAGCCCAGTGCCTGGTACAGAGTAGGCGCTTAATAAATGTTCTGTGCCTTGACTCCATCAAGACATCTCACAACTACCTGTGAGATGCCTGAGGCACTTAAGGCCATAGGAGCACGATTTGTACCTGGAATGGGCCTTCGAAGGCACTGAGTCCACACCCCCCGGTTCGAAGGGTCCCCAGAGGCCAGAACCCATCCCTTTAGCACCAGTGGTCACTTGGGGTACCTCGATCCTGGGGTAGCTCTGTGGCTGTAAGTCATGAAACGGGAACGGAGGCATGGGAGGGGGAGTGACTGCCCAGCATAGCACAACTGGGGAGTGCCATAGTCAGGACTTGAACTGAGGTCTTCCTGGCCCCAAGCCCGGGGCTCTGAACACTGCCTCTTGGTGTGTGTGCTAATCTGCCCCATATGTGCTCACCACACACACATGCATGCACACAAGCAGCACGCACCCTTTCTTGGATGCGTCCCAGACTTTGCCGCAGGGGTTCTGCCTCCCCTGTTGCAGAACATGCTCTTCTGCCCCTCTGGTCCTCGTCCACATTTCCCCGGCACATCCACCCGACAGCCCTCCCTCTCTGCTTTTAATGTCTAAGATATTGTTCTCCTCCAGGGCAGAGATTAACTCACTTTTGTATTTGTATCTCATCGCTTAGTAGACAGTCAGTGGCTGGCAAGTGGTTTTCTTCATTAATTAATGAATTTAAAATATTACTTAACTATATCGGGTCATCAGACTAGTGTGATGGGGAGCTAATAGCATCTTAGGTGGGCACGAGGTAGGAGAAGCCTGTGCATCCTGGGCTCAAAGAGAACTCTAACCTGCCCAGGATTTGCTAGAGTTAGGGAGTGGTTAGAAAGGCTCAGTATGGTACCAAGTGTGCTGGACAGTCACCTTCAACAGCATTTGTTCACCAAAGTCTGTTAAGTGGCTCTTAGGCGCATCCCACTGTCCAGGGCTGGAAAGATACAAAAACAAATAAGACGCAGTCCTCGGTCTCATGGAGCTTACGTTTGAGAAGGGGAGATGGCCTGTACATAAATCGAATAAGGTAAGTGCATAAGAGAAAGGAGAAAAAAAAGAAATGCTGCAAGATCAGATGGCGGAGAGAAAACTACCAGCTTGGGTGAGGAGGGGATGGAAACCAGAGAAGGCTTCATGGAGGAGGTGGTGCATGAGCTAAGCCCCAGCCTGAGCTCTGTTCCCCACTCGGGACCACCATCCTGATGAATACCTCAATTTCTCCATTGACACCAATCTAATCCCTTCATCCTTTTTCTGCTTTTCTTCTGCATAGTCTAACTTGGCCACCAATCCCTGCTAATGATTTCAGGAAAGGTATCTCGGGGCGCCCATTCTTAAAGGATTTCGTTTTCTTTCCCACTGACCAAATAGGAGGCGGAGAGACTATGAGGCTGTCTGCATCGGCACGAGGATCTTTTCAAATAAAAACTCGGTTTCAGGAAAAAACTCTTCCTGGGCCGTGTTGTGTTAATCCCCAGAATGTCAGTTTCGGCTGAAACCACGTGTTTGGCCAGCAGATATTTCCACTTTAGAAGCGTTTGCCCCGGTTGTTTTGGCAGCCGTCGGTATTTTTGGTTGCACTGTTAGGATAGCCAAGGGTTTTCATAATATTTTCACCCATGACTCTCAACAGGAAAGTACCCCCTGGCACAAATGTTTGAAAATATTTGCACAAAATATTTTGGCTGTTAAGATGGTGCACTCTCGTGGAAAACATTTTCCTGACATAAAACATACGGATGCCTCCTTTTGCTCGGACGGGCTGCTAAGTGGCGGAGCGTCATTGCATTTCCTGACCTTAACCAGGATCACGGTACAGCTCATCTCCTACTTGGCCACGTTGGAGGGGAGTGCTGGGCAGCGTCTCCTCTAACTTGGCGCCTTGCCCTCTGGAATCTCGTCTGTCCCCTTCTCCTCAAAGCGAGGCGTTTTCTGCCAAGACTGGTGCCCGCGCTAGGTGGGGGGCTCTCTCAAGAGGCACATGGGAGAAGGAATGGCCAAAGGAACCAAATCACTGAGTAAGGAGAATGCCTTTCTCAGCCCGATGTCTGAGTCATATGCAGAATGGCCCTCATTGGTTGGGGGCGAGGGGAGGGGTCTGGTAAGGGCTCCCCCTAGATTTCTATTAATGGAGAAGGGATCACAGGATGCTCCGTCTAGACCTGGAAGGGCCCTTAGAGGCTATGGAGTCTAGACCCTCCCCGATTTTACAGATGAGGACACTGAGGCCCACTAAGTGACTTGTCCAAGGTCATGCAGCTATTAGATGCCAGAGCAGAAGCTGAACCCAAGTCTTCCTGGTCCTTTCCACTGTCCATGCTTTTGGGCAGGACGGCACAAATCCCAGGATCCTGGCTAGCCCACCCATCTTCCAATGTCCTTATGACCTAAGGAAGGGTGGTTTCCAGACCTCCACTAACCCTCATCAGGGTCATAATAAGGAATTCTTTCACCTGGAGTTGCAAGTGGGATTGAGTAGTGATATAGAGGACAGTAAAAGAGGCAATGACTTGTCCCCCAGAGTCTTGCCACCCTTCTGGAGGATTTAGAAAAGAAGGCTTCCCAGGATGGGAGCATCAGGGTTAGGGCACCTCAGGGGTGGTGGCACAAGGCACAAGGCTGTCCGAGAACCGTTATGGGAATGACGGTCTCTGAATTGCCCTGATGTGGAGGGGTGGGGGTAGGAAGCAGGCCATCAGATGTCAGTGCCCTGGGCAAAAGCTCCACTTACCCCACCTTAGTTCTATCTCTCGCTAATGTGAAAAGTTGCAGATGAGAGGATGATCCAAATGATTGAAATGAGAGAGAGACTGAGAGTAACCCTTTTCCCATATGACGTGAGGAGGGAGTAGGGCTACAGCCAATTCAGTTCAATTCAACAAGCATTTATTAAACACCTGCCTTGCTCCAGACTCTGAACAAAAAGACAAACAACCCCTGCCCTCAAGGAGTTTTCACTCTACAGCCCTTGGAATCATTGCTGCCACCAACTCTAGGCTGATGGGGACTGCCCAGAAACGACTCAGGATCAGCATGGAGCCAAGAATCTGGGAGGGGAGGGGCTTTGGGGAACTTCACGGTCCCGTCACCAACTCAGCCACCTCAGTGCTGCTTACTCGTTCACTATGCATCTCCAGTCTGTCTCCCTCCCTCTCTTGTTCCCTCCCCCCTCTGTGTCTGTGTCTGTCTCTGCCTCTGTGTCTCTATCTCTCCCTCTCTCGTTCCCTCCCCCCTGTCTCTGTCTGTCTCTGTGTCTGTCTCTATCTCTGTCTCTGTGTCTCTGTCTCCCTCCCTCTCTTGTTCCCTCCCCCCTCTGTCTCTGTCTGTGTCTGTCTCTGTCTGTGTCTCTGTCTCTCCCTCTTTTGTTTCCTCCCCCCTATGTCTGTGTCTTTCTCTCTTCTCCCCACCCCCACCGTGTCTCCTACTTCTCTCCCGTCTACGGCATTCCCCCCATCTCAGCCACTCACATTAGTGACCTTGGGGTCTGTTTGCCTCTTCTCTCTCCCTCATCTTTGACCCCAGTCTGTGATATTGCTCCCAGCTGTCTCCTCATCTCCATTCCTGCTGCACCCAGCCCCTCGGTCCAGCCCTTCTCCCTCATCTCACCTGGGCTATGGCTGTAGCTGTCCAGGGGCCTTCCTATCTCCACACTATCCCCTTTCCAAGCCATCCTGCCTCTCATCCTGCTCATAATGCTCTACTGGGAAACCACTCATCTCTCCATTGCTTGATCAGTAGAGAATAAACTGCTGATTCTGCCATTCGAGGCCATTCATAATCTGGCTCCCCTGTCCCTTTCTGGCCTCTTCACGTATGCTGCATGCGAGGCAGGCTGGTCTGTTCTCTTCTCTAGCAGAGCATAAGAGCTGGGTTGAGAGGGAAAGCTCTGGTCTTTATTGCCTGGGTGACCTTGGAGAAATCATTTCCCTGGGCTGAGTTCTAATCTCCTTCCTATAAAATGAGTATAAGATGATCCCTAAAGTCCTTCCTAAAGTAAATCCTCCATCGCTGTTCTTCACCCTGCTCTCTTCTCCCTCAGAACTGTTGCTTCCACCATTCTCTATGCTTGAAATGGATTCCTCTCCTCTCCTCCAACCTTCATCTATTGAAGTACTTCCTTCTCATCTACTTTTTCTTTTTAAAGGCAATTAAATTGGGGTGGTGACTTGCCCAGGGTCACACAGCTCCCTTCTCATCAAGGACCAGCTCAGGTGCACGATTTCTTCTTCAGAGCACCTGGACTGGCCCTCCCCTTCTCAGGTACCTCACCGTCCTTTGCCTGGCGCTTATTTTTGTACTTGCCACTTCTCCATTACAACCGAAGGCCCACCGTGTCTGTGAGTCAGGCTAACGTCAGGTCTGTCTTGAGATCCCCAGGGCCTAGCACAGAGCAGGCTCTTGATAACCAGGATCTTAGATTGGGAGGTAGAAGGGGTCTCGGAGGTCATTCTCCACCCCCTCTCCCATTTTACAGATGATGGAAGGAAACCCATAGACTTTTAAGTGACTTGCCTAAGGTCAGAGGTATAAGCATCAGAGGCAGGATTTGAACTCGGGTTCTCACATTCCAAAGCCAGTTGGCTCCACCACGTTGTCTCCCTTACATGTTGAATTGAATTAAATCAACAGGGCTAAGGGATTTCTTTTTTTTTTAATGCCAGCTTCTTTCCCAGACTTTTCTCTGCTTTACAACCCCCTCTCTCCCCTTCCTATACCATCCCAACAGGGCTTAGGGCAATCAGAGATCCGGGGAAGAGAAAAAACTAAGCGGTCCCTGAAAATTCAAGAGAGCCACAGCTCCCCCCTCCCCCATGAAAATCTTCCCTCATGTCAATGGCCTATGCAAAGTGAGGTCCAGTTCAGCTCCTGGGGGATCGGTCTCCGCGCCTCCCACGCTGCCCCAGAACCCGCTCCAGCCTCGGCAGTCCTACCAAGCGGAGGCTGAAGGTAAACGCTCAAGGAGACGACTTGCACCCTCTCCCAAAAGCATCCTCCTAGTTACGCTGGCAGGGGTAGCTCGGGGAGGGGTGGGGGAAGGAGAGACACGTCCCAGCCCCTCTGCCCAGGCACCTCCCTGTTTCCTAGGGCTCTCTTGCCAGTGTCGCCCATCCAAAGGCGAAATTCACACCTGGGAGTTAAAAGAGCCAGAGCCCAGCCCTCTTTCCAGTTACCCTGCCCGGTCCCCTCCTCCCTCATTCCCCAGCGCCTGGCACGCCCCGGTGCCACCCTCTTCCCCGGCTGCCCTTTGCCTCGTTCCACCCACTCGGCCACCCCCGGGAGGACTGGTGGCAGCCGAGCGCTCCCGCTTCCCCGGGCAGCAAGCGTCCCTCCTTTGCCCGGCTCCGGCGGCCCGGAGGAAGACTGTCCTCACCCTACCTTTGGCCTCGGGGCCTCTCTGCCAAATTCCGAAATGCGCCCAACTCGGCCAGCGGCGGCAGGCTGGGGCACGCTTCCTCAGGCGGCTGGCGATGACAGCTGGCCGTGCCCCCCTCCGAGCACTCCGGGCCGGCTAGAGCGCCCGCCGCCCACTCCCCCCACCCCCCTTCCCCAGAGCAAAGAAAGTGGCTACTTACGTAGAGGCCAGCGTGCCCCGCTCCGAAGAACGGGAACGGCACAGAGATGGGCAGCAGCCCCGAGCCCCCGTCATCCTGCTTGGGGGTGACAGCATCCCCCGCCTCCGGGCCGAACGGGTAGAAGTCGGCCAGGGGCACGAACGCGTGGCCCCAGTTGGCCAGCGCCACCAGCAGCGTCCAGCGGGCCAGGCCACGCATGCTCCCGCAGCCCGCTCGCTTCCAGGCGAGAGTCACACCTTGGGGAGGCTCTGAGCAGAGCAGCTGTCCTACCCGCCCTGGGGCAGGGTGCCCGGCTGCCCGGCGGCTGGAGAGAGCGAAGCTTGCCCGGCTAGGCAAAGGGCAGCGGCAGCCCAGGAGTGGAGACCCTGGCCTTGCGCAGAGCGAGGCTGGCCTGTAAATGCCTGTGCAGGTCAGCGCAGCGCTCTGACCGCGCTCTCTTCCTCTGTCTCCCTCCCCTTTCTCTGAGTCCCTCTCCTTTTAGCTGGCTCGCTCTCTCTGTCTCCTGCCCTCTCTAGCTCTCTCTGTCTCCTGC
>NW_020951804.1:0-6654 GCF_900497805.2 Vombatus ursinus
AGGGACTCACTCTTACTGATGAAATCGCTGAACCCGTCCCTCCCCCCAACCCCATACCATGGGGGGTGTATATAGTATGTGCTATCTGTCTCTCTCTCTGTCTATCTATCTCTCTATCTCTCTATCCATCCTTCTGTCTATCTATCTATCTGTCTATCTATCTATCTATCTATCTCTCTCTCTATCTGTGTCTGTCTATCTATCTATCCATCCATCCTTCCGTCTGGCTATCCATCTACCTGTCTGTCTTATTGTCTGTCCATCTATCTAGCCAGCTATCTGTCTATCATCAATCAGTAAGCATTTTTCAAGTGTTAACTCCATGTCAAACTTGCCAGATGCTGGGGGTATACTGTCTATGGTGATACGTGTACTCATACGTGTGTCGATGCAGCTATGTATGTAAATCTTGAGGGACCTGTGATCGTGTAAGCGTGGGGAGCTCCTGTGGCTCTGCTCAGACCGTGAGCTCTAGAGCAGGCCCTGTGGGGTTTTTGCCTTTCTTTGCACCTTCAGAGCTTATAGCCCAGTGCCTGGTACAGAGTAGGCGCTTAATAAATGTTCTGTGCCTTGACTCCATCAAGACATCTCACAACTACCTGTGAGATGCCTGAGGCACTTAAGGCCATAGGAGCACGATTTGTACCTGGAATGGGCCTTCGAAGGCACTGAGTCCACACCCCCCGGTTCGAAGGGTCCCCAGAGGCCAGAACCCATCCCTTTAGCACCAGTGGTCACTTGGGGTACCTCGATCCTGGGGTAGCTCTGTGGCTGTAAGTCATGAAACGGGAACGGAGGCATGGGAGGGGGAGTGACTGCCCAGCATAGCACAACTGGGGAGTGCCATAGTCAGGACTTGAACTGAGGTCTTCCTGGCCCCAAGCCCGGGGCTCTGAACACTGCCTCTTGGTGTGTGTGCTAATCTGCCCCATATGTGCTCACCACACACACATGCATGCACACAAGCAGCACGCACCCTTTCTTGGATGCGTCCCAGACTTTGCCGCAGGGGTTCTGCCTCCCCTGTTGCAGAACATGCTCTTCTGCCCCTCTGGTCCTCGTCCACATTTCCCCGGCACATCCACCCGACAGCCCTCCCTCTCTGCTTTTAATGTCTAAGATATTGTTCTCCTCCAGGGCAGAGATTAACTCACTTTTGTATTTGTATCTCATCGCTTAGTAGACAGTCAGTGGCTGGCAAGTGGTTTTCTTCATTAATTAATGAATTTAAAATATTACTTAACTATATCGGGTCATCAGACTAGTGTGATGGGGAGCTAATAGCATCTTAGGTGGGCACGAGGTAGGAGAAGCCTGTGCATCCTGGGCTCAAAGAGAACTCTAACCTGCCCAGGATTTGCTAGAGTTAGGGAGTGGTTAGAAAGGCTCAGTATGGTACCAAGTGTGCTGGACAGTCACCTTCAACAGCATTTGTTCACCAAAGTCTGTTAAGTGGCTCTTAGGCGCATCCCACTGTCCAGGGCTGGAAAGATACAAAAACAAATAAGACGCAGTCCTCGGTCTCATGGAGCTTACGTTTGAGAAGGGGAGATGGCCTGTACATAAATCGAATAAGGTAAGTGCATAAGAGAAAGGAGAAAAAAAAGAAATGCTGCAAGATCAGATGGCGGAGAGAAAACTACCAGCTTGGGTGAGGAGGGGATGGAAACCAGAGAAGGCTTCATGGAGGAGGTGGTGCATGAGCTAAGCCCCAGCCTGAGCTCTGTTCCCCACTCGGGACCACCATCCTGATGAATACCTCAATTTCTCCATTGACACCAATCTAATCCCTTCATCCTTTTTCTGCTTTTCTTCTGCATAGTCTAACTTGGCCACCAATCCCTGCTAATGATTTCAGGAAAGGTATCTCGGGGCGCCCATTCTTAAAGGATTTCGTTTTCTTTCCCACTGACCAAATAGGAGGCGGAGAGACTATGAGGCTGTCTGCATCGGCACGAGGATCTTTTCAAATAAAAACTCGGTTTCAGGAAAAAACTCTTCCTGGGCCGTGTTGTGTTAATCCCCAGAATGTCAGTTTCGGCTGAAACCACGTGTTTGGCCAGCAGATATTTCCACTTTAGAAGCGTTTGCCCCGGTTGTTTTGGCAGCCGTCGGTATTTTTGGTTGCACTGTTAGGATAGCCAAGGGTTTTCATAATATTTTCACCCATGACTCTCAACAGGAAAGTACCCCCTGGCACAAATGTTTGAAAATATTTGCACAAAATATTTTGGCTGTTAAGATGGTGCACTCTCGTGGAAAACATTTTCCTGACATAAAACATACGGATGCCTCCTTTTGCTCGGACGGGCTGCTAAGTGGCGGAGCGTCATTGCATTTCCTGACCTTAACCAGGATCACGGTACAGCTCATCTCCTACTTGGCCACGTTGGAGGGGAGTGCTGGGCAGCGTCTCCTCTAACTTGGCGCCTTGCCCTCTGGAATCTCGTCTGTCCCCTTCTCCTCAAAGCGAGGCGTTTTCTGCCAAGACTGGTGCCCGCGCTAGGTGGGGGGCTCTCTCAAGAGGCACATGGGAGAAGGAATGGCCAAAGGAACCAAATCACTGAGTAAGGAGAATGCCTTTCTCAGCCCGATGTCTGAGTCATATGCAGAATGGCCCTCATTGGTTGGGGGCGAGGGGAGGGGTCTGGTAAGGGCTCCCCCTAGATTTCTATTAATGGAGAAGGGATCACAGGATGCTCCGTCTAGACCTGGAAGGGCCCTTAGAGGCTATGGAGTCTAGACCCTCCCCGATTTTACAGATGAGGACACTGAGGCCCACTAAGTGACTTGTCCAAGGTCATGCAGCTATTAGATGCCAGAGCAGAAGCTGAACCCAAGTCTTCCTGGTCCTTTCCACTGTCCATGCTTTTGGGCAGGACGGCACAAATCCCAGGATCCTGGCTAGCCCACCCATCTTCCAATGTCCTTATGACCTAAGGAAGGGTGGTTTCCAGACCTCCACTAACCCTCATCAGGGTCATAATAAGGAATTCTTTCACCTGGAGTTGCAAGTGGGATTGAGTAGTGATATAGAGGACAGTAAAAGAGGCAATGACTTGTCCCCCAGAGTCTTGCCACCCTTCTGGAGGATTTAGAAAAGAAGGCTTCCCAGGATGGGAGCATCAGGGTTAGGGCACCTCAGGGGTGGTGGCACAAGGCACAAGGCTGTCCGAGAACCGTTATGGGAATGACGGTCTCTGAATTGCCCTGATGTGGAGGGGTGGGGGTAGGAAGCAGGCCATCAGATGTCAGTGCCCTGGGCAAAAGCTCCACTTACCCCACCTTAGTTCTATCTCTCGCTAATGTGAAAAGTTGCAGATGAGAGGATGATCCAAATGATTGAAATGAGAGAGAGACTGAGAGTAACCCTTTTCCCATATGACGTGAGGAGGGAGTAGGGCTACAGCCAATTCAGTTCAATTCAACAAGCATTTATTAAACACCTGCCTTGCTCCAGACTCTGAACAAAAAGACAAACAACCCCTGCCCTCAAGGAGTTTTCACTCTACAGCCCTTGGAATCATTGCTGCCACCAACTCTAGGCTGATGGGGACTGCCCAGAAACGACTCAGGATCAGCATGGAGCCAAGAATCTGGGAGGGGAGGGGCTTTGGGGAACTTCACGGTCCCGTCACCAACTCAGCCACCTCAGTGCTGCTTACTCGTTCACTATGCATCTCCAGTCTGTCTCCCTCCCTCTCTTGTTCCCTCCCCCCTCTGTGTCTGTGTCTGTCTCTGCCTCTGTGTCTCTATCTCTCCCTCTCTCGTTCCCTCCCCCCTGTCTCTGTCTGTCTCTGTGTCTGTCTCTATCTCTGTCTCTGTGTCTCTGTCTCCCTCCCTCTCTTGTTCCCTCCCCCCTCTGTCTCTGTCTGTGTCTGTCTCTGTCTGTGTCTCTGTCTCTCCCTCTTTTGTTTCCTCCCCCCTATGTCTGTGTCTTTCTCTCTTCTCCCCACCCCCACCGTGTCTCCTACTTCTCTCCCGTCTACGGCATTCCCCCCATCTCAGCCACTCACATTAGTGACCTTGGGGTCTGTTTGCCTCTTCTCTCTCCCTCATCTTTGACCCCAGTCTGTGATATTGCTCCCAGCTGTCTCCTCATCTCCATTCCTGCTGCACCCAGCCCCTCGGTCCAGCCCTTCTCCCTCATCTCACCTGGGCTATGGCTGTAGCTGTCCAGGGGCCTTCCTATCTCCACACTATCCCCTTTCCAAGCCATCCTGCCTCTCATCCTGCTCATAATGCTCTACTGGGAAACCACTCATCTCTCCATTGCTTGATCAGTAGAGAATAAACTGCTGATTCTGCCATTCGAGGCCATTCATAATCTGGCTCCCCTGTCCCTTTCTGGCCTCTTCACGTATGCTGCATGCGAGGCAGGCTGGTCTGTTCTCTTCTCTAGCAGAGCATAAGAGCTGGGTTGAGAGGGAAAGCTCTGGTCTTTATTGCCTGGGTGACCTTGGAGAAATCATTTCCCTGGGCTGAGTTCTAATCTCCTTCCTATAAAATGAGTATAAGATGATCCCTAAAGTCCTTCCTAAAGTAAATCCTCCATCGCTGTTCTTCACCCTGCTCTCTTCTCCCTCAGAACTGTTGCTTCCACCATTCTCTATGCTTGAAATGGATTCCTCTCCTCTCCTCCAACCTTCATCTATTGAAGTACTTCCTTCTCATCTACTTTTTCTTTTTAAAGGCAATTAAATTGGGGTGGTGACTTGCCCAGGGTCACACAGCTCCCTTCTCATCAAGGACCAGCTCAGGTGCACGATTTCTTCTTCAGAGCACCTGGACTGGCCCTCCCCTTCTCAGGTACCTCACCGTCCTTTGCCTGGCGCTTATTTTTGTACTTGCCACTTCTCCATTACAACCGAAGGCCCACCGTGTCTGTGAGTCAGGCTAACGTCAGGTCTGTCTTGAGATCCCCAGGGCCTAGCACAGAGCAGGCTCTTGATAACCAGGATCTTAGATTGGGAGGTAGAAGGGGTCTCGGAGGTCATTCTCCACCCCCTCTCCCATTTTACAGATGATGGAAGGAAACCCATAGACTTTTAAGTGACTTGCCTAAGGTCAGAGGTATAAGCATCAGAGGCAGGATTTGAACTCGGGTTCTCACATTCCAAAGCCAGTTGGCTCCACCACGTTGTCTCCCTTACATGTTGAATTGAATTAAATCAACAGGGCTAAGGGATTTCTTTTTTTTTTAATGCCAGCTTCTTTCCCAGACTTTTCTCTGCTTTACAACCCCCTCTCTCCCCTTCCTATACCATCCCAACAGGGCTTAGGGCAATCAGAGATCCGGGGAAGAGAAAAAACTAAGCGGTCCCTGAAAATTCAAGAGAGCCACAGCTCCCCCCTCCCCCATGAAAATCTTCCCTCATGTCAATGGCCTATGCAAAGTGAGGTCCAGTTCAGCTCCTGGGGGATCGGTCTCCGCGCCTCCCACGCTGCCCCAGAACCCGCTCCAGCCTCGGCAGTCCTACCAAGCGGAGGCTGAAGGTAAACGCTCAAGGAGACGACTTGCACCCTCTCCCAAAAGCATCCTCCTAGTTACGCTGGCAGGGGTAGCTCGGGGAGGGGTGGGGGAAGGAGAGACACGTCCCAGCCCCTCTGCCCAGGCACCTCCCTGTTTCCTAGGGCTCTCTTGCCAGTGTCGCCCATCCAAAGGCGAAATTCACACCTGGGAGTTAAAAGAGCCAGAGCCCAGCCCTCTTTCCAGTTACCCTGCCCGGTCCCCTCCTCCCTCATTCCCCAGCGCCTGGCACGCCCCGGTGCCACCCTCTTCCCCGGCTGCCCTTTGCCTCGTTCCACCCACTCGGCCACCCCCGGGAGGACTGGTGGCAGCCGAGCGCTCCCGCTTCCCCGGGCAGCAAGCGTCCCTCCTTTGCCCGGCTCCGGCGGCCCGGAGGAAGACTGTCCTCACCCTACCTTTGGCCTCGGGGCCTCTCTGCCAAATTCCGAAATGCGCCCAACTCGGCCAGCGGCGGCAGGCTGGGGCACGCTTCCTCAGGCGGCTGGCGATGACAGCTGGCCGTGCCCCCCTCCGAGCACTCCGGGCCGGCTAGAGCGCCCGCCGCCCACTCCCCCCACCCCCCTTCCCCAGAGCAAAGAAAGTGGCTACTTACGTAGAGGCCAGCGTGCCCCGCTCCGAAGAACGGGAACGGCACAGAGATGGGCAGCAGCCCCGAGCCCCCGTCATCCTGCTTGGGGGTGACAGCATCCCCCGCCTCCGGGCCGAACGGGTAGAAGTCGGCCAGGGGCACGAACGCGTGGCCCCAGTTGGCCAGCGCCACCAGCAGCGTCCAGCGGGCCAGGCCACGCATGCTCCCGCAGCCCGCTCGCTTCCAGGCGAGAGTCACACCTTGGGGAGGCTCTGAGCAGAGCAGCTGTCCTACCCGCCCTGGGGCAGGGTGCCCGGCTGCCCGGCGGCTGGAGAGAGCGAAGCTTGCCCGGCTAGGCAAAGGGCAGCGGCAGCCCAGGAGTGGAGACCCTGGCCTTGCGCAGAGCGAGGCTGGCCTGTAAATGCCTGTGCAGGTCAGCGCAGCGCTCTGACCGCGCTCTCTTCCTCTGTCTCCCTCCCCTTTCTCTGAGTCCCTCTCCTTTTAGCTGGCTCGCTCTCTCTGTCTCCTGCCCTCTCTAGCTCTCTCTGTCTCCTGC
>NW_020951805.1:0-1705 GCF_900497805.2 Vombatus ursinus
GATCAAATGAAATAAGATACGTAAAATATTGTAAACCTTAAAGTTCTATGTGCTTCTTATTATCATCATCATCATTATTATTATTATTGGAAACTGAGGCCCAATGATGTTATGCAACTTGTCCAATTTCACACAACTAGCATAAAACTGAGCCAATTTCTCCAAACTCCAGGTCATTTGGCACCCCCCACCCCTTCTGAATCTAACACTCTTTCCCCAGTGCCACAGCATTTAGTGGATCAATCTATTGGGAGGATGCGGGTATAGCTATGGACCTGGAGTTTGGAGAAATTGGCTCAGTTTTATGCTAGTTGTGTGAAATTGGACAAGTTGCATAACATCATTGGGCCTCAGTTTCCAATAATAATAATAATGATGATGATGATAATAAGAAGCACATAGAACTTTAAGGTTTACAATATTTTACGTATCTTATTTCATTTGATCCTTGCAACAATCTTGGGAGTTAAATGATATTATTATCCCCATTTTACATATGAGGAAATTGAAGGGAATACAGGTTAAGTGAGTTGTCTGGGGTAAAAACGCTACAAAGTATCTAAAGTGGGATTTGAACTCAGGTCTTCTGAATGCCAAGTCCAGCACTCTAACTAGACACAGGTGGGTGGCACAGTGGATATGGCATCAGGTCTGGAGTCAGGAAGACCTGAGTTTAAAATTGGCTTCAGACATTTACTAATTGTGTGAATCTGGGCAAGTCACTTAACCTGTATTCCCTTCAATTTCCTCATATGTAAAATGGGGATAATAATATCATTTAACTCCCAAGATTGTTGCAAGGATCAAATGAAATAAGATACGTAAAATATTGTAAACCTTAAAGTTCTATGTGCTTCTTATTATCATCATCATCATTATTATTATTATTGGAAACTGAGGCCCAATGATGTTATGCAACTTGTCCAATTTCACACAACTAGCATAAAACTGAGCCAATTTCTCCAAACTCCAGGTCATTTGGCACCCCCCACCCCTTCTGAATCTAACACTCTTTCCCCAGTGCCACAGCATTTAGTGGATCAATCTATTGGGAGGATGCGGGTATAGCTATGGACCTGGAGTTTGGAGAAATTGGCTCAGTTTTATGCTAGTTGTGTGAAATTGGACAAGTTGCATAACATCATTGGGCCTCAGTTTCCAATAATAATAATAATGATGATGATGATAATAAGAAGCACATAGAACTTTAAGGTTTACAATATTTTACGTATCTTATTTCATTTGATCTTGACAACAATGCTGGGAGTTAAGTACTATTATTATTTCCATTTTACAGATAAGGAAACTGAGGTTGAAAAAGGTTAAGTGAGTTGTCTGGGGTAAAAACGCTACAAAGTATCTAAAGTGGGATTTGAACTCAGGTCTTCTGAATGCCAAGTCCAGCACTCTAACTAGACACAGGTGGGTGGCACAGTGGATATGGCATCAGGTCTGGAGTCAGGAAGACCTGAGTTTAAAATTGGCTTCAGACATTTACTAATTGTGTGAATCTGGGCAAGTCACTTAACCTGTATTCCCTTCAATTTCCTCATATGTAAAATGGGGATAATAATATCATTTAACTCCCAAGATTGTTGCAAGGATCAAATGAAATAAGATACGTAAAATATTGTAAACCTTAAAGTTCTATGTGCTTCTTATTATCATCATCATCATTATTATTATTATTGGAAACTGAGGCCCA
>NW_020951806.1:0-2957 GCF_900497805.2 Vombatus ursinus
CGAAATTAAATGTATCTCCCCAGGAAATGCTCCCCACAGCGCGGACCAAATTAAACGCATTAAAGTTCAGAAAAAGCTGTTTAGAACCAAGGGGGGAAAAACTAGTCCAAGGGGAAGAAAAAGAGAACGAGGAGGAGGAGGAAAGGGGAGGAGAGAGAAAGAGAGAGAGAGAGAGAGAGACAGAGCGCTTTCCTCAATGGCGGATCCCCTTCTTTCCCTAGTTAAGCTGATTGGGAATGGGGCTCCCAAAGTTAGCATGAAAGCACATTTGCACAAACACAGACATTTGCACACGGAGACACACGAGGGCACACGCTCACAAGTCCTCAGACATTCAAACCCAGATTCAGGCACAGTTGCTGCCACTGCAGCCTTTCCCCATCTCAGACCAGACCAGCCCCACTCTTCCTCCTTTTCTCCCCCTGCCCCTCCCCCTCCCCTTCCCAGCCCTCTGGTCACGTTGGAGGATGGTTTTTTGTTTTTTTTTTTTTTGGAAGAGCTTCTGGTACAATATGGAGCACCATGGGCTGCAATTTCACACTCCACAGCACATTTCCCCTAAAGCTACTTTCTTTTTTTTTTTCATCTAAGACCCCCTAATTTCTGCTTCTCTCGCTCCCTCGCTCTCTCCCTCCCTCTCGTTCTCTCTCTCCTTTCTGCTTTTGTCCCTAATATTTGGGCTCCTTGTCGGAGGCCCAGGAGGCTGTCCCTCACCCCTCTCTTTTCTTTCCACTTCTCCCCCAGCCCCCGACTGCTTCAAGCATTTCTCAGCCTGGTCTGTTTGTCCTGCTGAGCCCTGCGCACGTGCTTGGCCCTTTATCCTTACCGCCCCCCTTTAACCCTGAGCTCTTTTTCACTAGCGGCCTCTACCCAGCGGTGCGATCTGTCCAGCTCTTCTCAGCCCCTTGGAGGGGGTAGCGACAATTCGAGACATCCGGCCACCAAAGCAGCCTCTCTGAGACGGGACTGGAAAGGCTGAAGCCACTGTGTGCCGCTCTACTGGCAGCTTGTACTGCGGCCCAAAGTGGGCAGAGCTAAGTGTGCAGGTCGGTAGTGACCACAAGGCCAACCCACACAGGGTAAATGAGCAGCACCTACTGGCAGGGACTGGCTGGGTTGAGGGCAGCCGTCGAGCAGTAACCTTCTGCCTTTCGTGCTATGAATAGTCAATTCCAAGCAGAGGTTAGGGTCCTGAAGGCTCAGTGAAGATGGTCCAAGCAAGTCCCTCGGAGTAAATACATCGTGCCTGTGCATTCATGTACATACAAACACAAAAATGAGTGCCCAAGTGGAGCGAGCCCACGTATCCCAAACCGCGTATGCTGTAGAGGTCGAGGCAGACTTTCGACACATCTCTGTGGAGTCTCTGCCTTCCAGTTTATACCTGGGCAATGCTCATCTTTCCTGCATCTCCCTCTGCCCCAAGGAGTAAGGGAAAAGGTAGGAGCTGTGGCCATGCCTGTGAGGCTAAGGCTGTAGGTTTTCATAAAGGCTACTACACTCTGAGGGCTTCTAGGGGTTCCTTCCTTCATCTTTTGCCTGCTATTTCACCTGTAGATTTTTTCTCTTTTTCCTACTAACTACTTCCTAACATTGTCCCAGTTGGTCAATTTTCTTTTACTGTGTCTGTTCCTCTCTCCTTGTCCAGCTTTCAGCGCGGGTTTCCCTCACAACAACCCAGCTGCTAGAGGAGCAGTTGACTCCTCTGCGGCTCCCCCCCCAACACTTTCCTCCCCAACAGCAGGGTTAATTATGGCCTTTGGCATTGTCCCCTCCCCGGGCCAGTTCGGTGAGACCGCCTGGAAAGCTAGCTCATGGGAGGTGGGGGTTAGGTGTAATGGGAAAAGGGATGGGACAAGGTTTGAGGAATAAGAGATCCTGTTCCTCCCGTCCTGTTAGCTCCCTTCTCCAAACAAAGGAGAAGAGAGGCACAAAACCCCGAAGCCAGACATAAACAGAGCACTGAGTTCGGGTGAGGTGTTTCTAGAAGTGTGGCACTGAGAAGCCGACTGGCCAGAAACTAGGCCGGGGAGGAAAGGGAAGGTGAGGGAAACACAGGGAAGGTGAGGGAGAGTGGAGATATAATAGCAAAGTAGTAAGAGGGAAGAGAATTGGGGGTGAACGAGGGAACCCCAGAGTATGAAGAAGGCACCTGTCTCTTTGGAAGGGCTGAAGAGGTTGTTTCGGATAGGAAAGAGCTTCCCAACCTGGGAGTTGGACCATCAGTCAGGGAGAAAGCAGCAGAGCGAAGAGCTGGGACTAGGGATGTTGGTAGAGATATAATGATTAACTGTCCCCCTCCCCAGTCAGCTTTGAGCCCTCAGTACAACTGAGTGGTAGCTGGGGTGTGGAGGGGAGAGTAAGCGGGGATGTCTCCGATTCTGCTGCTCCTGGCCACCTCAGAGATCAGAAGGGCGAGAGGGAGGGAGTGCTAAGCAAAAGGGGAACCAGCCCTAGGAAGGGGAGGGGCTGAAGTGGGGGGGGTGCAACAACAGATGCAGAGTAGAAAAGAGTGAGGGAAAGAGTGAGAGAGCCGGATTTACAGGCGAGGGAAGAAGAAGAAAGGAGACAAAAAGAGGGAGAGGAAGAGGGAGAGGAAAAGAGGGAGAGGCACGCAGAGGTGGAATTCCTAAAAAAGAAGACCGATGGCTAGAGAAGGGGGCGGGGGGATAGAGGCAGTACAGGAACTGAGTTTTCTTAGAGTTATGATGAGGTACGAAATCTACTCTCTCTCAACCAACCTCCTCCCCCTTTTCCTTCCTAAGGATTCTGAGGGAAGCAGGAGGAGAATGAGAGAGTCTGGGAGACTGGAAGGGTGGGATGAGGGTAGTAAGAGAGAGGGGCAGAGAGATTGGCAGAAACGAAGTGAAGCAGAGATAGCGACAGAGCCAGGAACTGAATAAAAAAGATTAACATGAAAAGAAAAAGACTCAAGGTACCAAAAGCGGGAGGGGGAA
>NW_020951807.1:0-3120 GCF_900497805.2 Vombatus ursinus
TTCCCCCTCCCGCTTTTGGTACCTTGAGTCTTTTTCTTTTCATGTTAATCTTTTTTATTCAGTTCCTGGCTCTGTCGCTATCTCTGCTTCACTTCGTTTCTGCCAATCTCTCTGCCCCTCTCTCTTACTACCCTCATCCCACCCTTCCAGTCTCCCAGACTCTCTCATTCTCCTCCTGCTTCCCTCAGAATCCTTAGGAAGGAAAAGGGGGAGGAGGTTGGTTGAGAGAGAGTAGATTTCGTACCTCATCATAACTCTAAGAAAACTCAGTTCCTGTACTGCCTCTATCCCCCCGCCCCCTTCTCTAGCCATCGGTCTTCTTTTTTAGGAATTCCACCTCTGCGTGCCTCTCCCTCTTTTCCTCTCCCTCTTCCTCTCCCTCTTTTTGTCTCCTTTCTTCTTCTTCCCTCGCCTGTAAATCCGGCTCTCTCACTCTTTCCCTCACTCTTTTCTACTCTGCATCTGTTGTTGCACCCCCCCCACTTCAGCCCCTCCCCTTCCTAGGGCTGGTTCCCCTTTTGCTTAGCACTCCCTCCCTCTCGCCCTTCTGATCTCTGAGGTGGCCAGGAGCAGCAGAATCGGAGACATCCCCGCTTACTCTCCCCTCCACACCCCAGCTACCACTCAGTTGTACTGAGGGCTCAAAGCTGACTGGGGAGGGGGACAGTTAATCATTATATCTCTACCAACATCCCTAGTCCCAGCTCTTCGCTCTGCTGCTTTCTCCCTGACTGATGGTCCAACTCCCAGGTTGGGAAGCTCTTTCCTATCCGAAACAACCTCTTCAGCCCTTCCAAAGAGACAGGTGCCTTCTTCATACTCTGGGGTTCCCTCGTTCACCCCCAATTCTCTTCCCTCTTACTACTTTGCTATTATATCTCCACTCTCCCTCACCTTCCCTGTGTTTCCCTCACCTTCCCTTTCCTCCCCGGCCTAGTTTCTGGCCAGTCGGCTTCTCAGTGCCACACTTCTAGAAACACCTCACCCGAACTCAGTGCTCTGTTTATGTCTGGCTTCGGGGTTTTGTGCCTCTCTTCTCCTTTGTTTGGAGAAGGGAGCTAACAGGACGGGAGGAACAGGATCTCTTATTCCTCAAACCTTGTCCCATCCCTTTTCCCATTACACCTAACCCCCACCTCCCATGAGCTAGCTTTCCAGGCGGTCTCACCGAACTGGCCCGGGGAGGGGACAATGCCAAAGGCCATAATTAACCCTGCTGTTGGGGAGGAAAGTGTTGGGGGGGGAGCCGCAGAGGAGTCAACTGCTCCTCTAGCAGCTGGGTTGTTGTGAGGGAAACCCGCGCTGAAAGCTGGACAAGGAGAGAGGAACAGACACAGTAAAAGAAAATTGACCAACTGGGACAATGTTAGGAAGTAGTTAGTAGGAAAAAGAGAAAAAATCTACAGGTGAAATAGCAGGCAAAAGATGAAGGAAGGAACCCCTAGAAGCCCTCAGAGTGTAGTAGCCTTTATGAAAACCTACAGCCTTAGCCTCACAGGCATGGCCACAGCTCCTACCTTTTCCCTTACTCCTTGGGGCAGAGGGAGATGCAGGAAAGATGAGCATTGCCCAGGTATAAACTGGAAGGCAGAGACTCCACAGAGATGTGTCGAAAGTCTGCCTCGACCTCTACAGCATACGCGGTTTGGGATACGTGGGCTCGCTCCACTTGGGCACTCATTTTTGTGTTTGTATGTACATGAATGCACAGGCACGATGTATTTACTCCGAGGGACTTGCTTGGACCATCTTCACTGAGCCTTCAGGACCCTAACCTCTGCTTGGAATTGACTATTCATAGCACGAAAGGCAGAAGGTTACTGCTCGACGGCTGCCCTCAACCCAGCCAGTCCCTGCCAGTAGGTGCTGCTCATTTACCCTGTGTGGGTTGGCCTTGTGGTCACTACCGACCTGCACACTTAGCTCTGCCCACTTTGGGCCGCAGTACAAGCTGCCAGTAGAGCGGCACACAGTGGCTTCAGCCTTTCCAGTCCCGTCTCAGAGAGGCTGCTTTGGTGGCCGGATGTCTCGAATTGTCGCTACCCCCTCCAAGGGGCTGAGAAGAGCTGGACAGATCGCACCGCTGGGTAGAGGCCGCTAGTGAAAAAGAGCTCAGGGTTAAAGGGGGGCGGTAAGGATAAAGGGCCAAGCACGTGCGCAGGGCTCAGCAGGACAAACAGACCAGGCTGAGAAATGCTTGAAGCAGTCGGGGGCTGGGGGAGAAGTGGAAAGAAAAGAGAGGGGTGAGGGACAGCCTCCTGGGCCTCCGACAAGGAGCCCAAATATTAGGGACAAAAGCAGAAAGGAGAGAGAGAACGAGAGGGAGGGAGAGAGCGAGGGAGCGAGAGAAGCAGAAATTAGGGGGTCTTAGATGAAAAAAAAAAAGAAAGTAGCTTTAGGGGAAATGTGCTGTGGAGTGTGAAATTGCAGCCCATGGTGCTCCATATTGTACCAGAAGCTCTTCCAAAAAAAAAAAAAACAAAAAACCATCCTCCAACGTGACCAGAGGGCTGGGAAGGGGAGGGGGAGGGGCAGGGGGAGAAAAGGAGGAAGAGTGGGGCTGGTCTGGTCTGAGATGGGGAAAGGCTGCAGTGGCAGCAACTGTGCCTGAATCTGGGTTTGAATGTCTGAGGACTTGTGAGCGTGTGCCCTCGTGTGTCTCCGTGTGCAAATGTCTGTGTTTGTGCAAATGTGCTTTCATGCTAACTTTGGGAGCCCCATTCCCAATCAGCTTAACTAGGGAAAGAAGGGGATCCGCCATTGAGGAAAGCGCTCTGTCTCTCTCTCTCTCTCTCTCTTTCTCTCTCCTCCCCTTTCCTCCTCCTCCTCGTTCTCTTTTTCTTCCCCTTGGACTAGTTTTTCCCCCCTTGGTTCTAAACAGCTTTTTCTGAACTTTAATGCGTTTAATTTGGTCCGCGCTGTGGGGAGCATTTCCTGGGGAGATACATTTAATTTCGGAATTTCTAATCCCCTCCCTCAGAGCCCCAGCCCCAGCTCCCCTTGCTGCGCCCCGGGAGGTGGAGGGAGGGAGGCAGGAGGCGGCAGGGCCACTGGGGGGGGGGGGGGGCGAGGGCGAAATTAAATGTATCTCCCCAGGAAATGCTCCCCACAGCGCGGACC
>NW_020951808.1:0-1046 GCF_900497805.2 Vombatus ursinus
CACGTCCACCTTCTTTTCCCTGTTCAATGGGGAAGGAGCTGGGAAGATCCGACTCTTTGGCCAAGGACACTAGGATTCAGTCTGACTCCACCATCCTGGTCCCCTAAGGCCTCAACATCACGGGAGTTTGGTTTGCTATATAGTATAATTGCTATACTGACAGAAAGGATTGATTGGCATCACTGCAGGAGGAGACACTTTCTCAGTCTCTTTCCTCCCTTTCTTGTGTGGTTAGCCTCCCTATAAAAGTCAGGGGGCAAAGTGAGAATCCAGTGAGTGCTGTTTTCTCTGAGTCTTTTTTATTTTTTTGGTGGCTAATGTCTGAGTTGAACAAACACACACCTAGCTTCTCACCCCTACCTCACCCCCCCCCACAAAAAAACACCCCACAGAGATATACATTAAAATACATCGAAAGTTCATCCTAGTTGAATCAGAAATGAGAGACAAGGCATAATATTCTTAGTAGTTAGTTTTCAGGAATGTTATTCACCTAGATGAGAAGAATGAGGGGAGATAGAAGCTGCCTTGTTCGCAGACAAGAGAAACTGCTCCTACATTTACTTTGTATCTTCTCTTTTCTAGGAGCAACAAAGTTAAAAACTGGAGGATGATTCTAGAAGAATTATTAATAAAAAAAAAGTTCAACATATTGGATATTAAATGATCTTGACCTATGTCTGCATGGATTCATTTTACTCCTTTTGTTTCAAGTTCATGTTAGGGGGCAAGATTTGAACTTGATGACAGAATTCTGACTGAGAAACAGGCACTACAATTTAGAGACCCTTAAGAACCTTCCCGATGGGATCTCTCTCCCAGAACGAGTATATGTTGCTTCTCTTCTCACCCCCAATACACATATAACTCACTAGCACAAATACACCTCTGAACCATACACTCACCATCATCAGTAAACACCATACAAAGCATTAGGAGATCCAGCAACATAAACATGCACTCTCAGCTGGGGCTAAAGACGTTTGTTTTCCCTCCTCAGGGAGGGGGAAATAGGCGAAGAAGGAAGAAGGGACGGAGGAAAGATA
>NW_020951809.1:0-1046 GCF_900497805.2 Vombatus ursinus
TATCTTTCCTCCGTCCCTTCTTCCTTCTTCGCCTATTTCCCCCTCCCTGAGGAGGGAAAACAAACGTCTTTAGCCCCAGCTGAGAGTGCATGTTTATGTTGCTGGATCTCCTAATGCTTTGTATGGTGTTTACTGATGATGGTGAGTGTATGGTTCAGAGGTGTATTTGTGCTAGTGAGTTATATGTGTATTGGGGGTGAGAAGAGAAGCAACATATACTCGTTCTGGGAGAGAGATCCCATCGGGAAGGTTCTTAAGGGTCTCTAAATTGTAGTGCCTGTTTCTCAGTCAGAATTCTGTCATCAAGTTCAAATCTTGCCCCCTAACATGAACTTGAAACAAAAGGAGTAAAATGAATCCATGCAGACATAGGTCAAGATCATTTAATATCCAATATGTTGAACTTTTTTTTTATTAATAATTCTTCTAGAATCATCCTCCAGTTTTTAACTTTGTTGCTCCTAGAAAAGAGAAGATACAAAGTAAATGTAGGAGCAGTTTCTCTTGTCTGCGAACAAGGCAGCTTCTATCTCCCCTCATTCTTCTCATCTAGGTGAATAACATTCCTGAAAACTAACTACTAAGAATATTATGCCTTGTCTCTCATTTCTGATTCAACTAGGATGAACTTTCGATGTATTTTAATGTATATCTCTGTGGGGTGTTTTTTTGTGGGGGGGGGTGAGGTAGGGGTGAGAAGCTAGGTGTGTGTTTGTTCAACTCAGACATTAGCCACCAAAAAAATAAAAAAGACTCAGAGAAAACAGCACTCACTGGATTCTCACTTTGCCCCCTGACTTTTATAGGGAGGCTAACCACACAAGAAAGGGAGGAAAGAGACTGAGAAAGTGTCTCCTCCTGCAGTGATGCCAATCAATCCTTTCTGTCAGTATAGCAATTATACTATATAGCAAACCAAACTCCCGTGATGTTGAGGCCTTAGGGGACCAGGATGGTGGAGTCAGACTGAATCCTAGTGTCCTTGGCCAAAGAGTCGGATCTTCCCAGCTCCTTCCCCATTGAACAGGGAAAAGAAGGTGGACGTG
>NW_020951810.1:0-15600 GCF_900497805.2 Vombatus ursinus
CTTCCTTCCTTCCTTCCTTCCTTCCTTCCTTCCTTCCTTCCTTCCTTTCTCCTCACCCCTTTCCTTCACCTCTTTCTCCAGAAGCCCCTCTTTTCTTTGCATTTATATTGTAGTTTTTATTTTCCAAAGTGCTTTCACATGTATTCTGATTGTAGGATCACAGATTTAGAGCTGGAATGAAATTTACCACCCAGTTAGTTCTACCCTCTCATGAAGTTTAGAGAAGTTCAGTAGCTTACCTAAAGTCATACAGATAAATGAAAGCAATTGATTCCAACCAGTTTTCTGACTCTGAAACCACTGGGCTACATTGTTATTTAGTCTTTGCCCAGACCCCATGAGGTAGCTTATAATGGGTTTTATTATACTTATTTTAAAAATTAGGAATCTAACATTAATAATCAATCAATAATCAATAAACATTTAATAAGCACCTACTATGTGCCAGACACTATGCTAAACATTGTAGATATATAAGGAAGGGACTCTCCACCAGCACAAAGGGATGAGTAATTTGTTCAAATGTCAGTTCCTTGATGATTAAGCCAAGACTTGAACCTGGGACTCTGGCTTCAAATCTAGTGCTCTTTTCCCTGTGCCTTCTCTCTCACCTAGGCATTAGGGATCAGACTTATGTAAATGGCTGATAGAAGGTTTTCATGGGTTATTATGGGGGAAGGAGTTGCATGTCTCTCTGACCACATCTATAATTCTGCTACCCTGAAGATGCACACATTGGTGCATCTCTCCTACCCTCCTTGGGTCCCTATTTCAATGCTTGGTTGGGGTTAAGCCTAGTGGCAGGACAGAGATAGATCTTTTCTGCACATGGGCCAGTATTCTCTGGCTCAGGTCTCTGGAGCTCCATGTGTCTGATGCTGTGCAGTAGTTTTTAGGGAATTGATAGCAGCTGGTACCACCCTGCTCCCCAGCCTATGTCTGGATGGCTCTCCCTGCAGACTGACCAGCCTCCATTTTCAGGGGCTATTGTGGCAGTTCCCCCCAAGTCCCTGAGCCCTGAGGATGCTTCTGAGTACTTTGAAGCATCACGGAAAACTTTTCTTTTTGGCAGCCCCTGTTTTGCTCCCTAGCTCTTTAAGAACCTCTGATGGATGTTCCTTGATTGCAGCCTGTGCTCCATTCCAATCAACCCCCCTCTTTGGGACCCCCTTAAGGGAGGGACGGCTCTTTGCCCCTTGCCAGCAGGAAGCAGTTTCAGAAGCTGAGACCTTCACTCCTTACCCCAAAAGAATTTGGGTCACATTTGTTTGAGGGGGGAATGATGAGGATGGGATCTAGATCCCATAAAGGGAAAACCCTGGACTTTTCCACATAGCCAAATTTCTGGCTTTAGCCTGAGGCTACAATTCCATCAACTGGACTTTCTTTGTGGCTCCACCCAATCCCCAATTCTCTTTTACCCTTAACCTAGCCTAGACCTCCCTATGTCCCCAGGCCACTTCCCACCCTTAATCCTATCTAGACTCGGTTCTTCCTTGGCCACCCCTGGAGTTCTATTACCTCATAGACTATTTGGCCACTCCCATAGTCTTTCTCTATATAAGGTCCATCTTGTCTCTATTAACATGCTTAGATTCTTATAATCTAGCCAATAGTTTGCTAATGTTCAGACTCCTTAAGATATGATGGATGTTCTAATAAATGTTGTCTTTGACTGTAAAAAAAAAAGAATCTCTGATGGAGTGGCCAGTCCTAAGGTTCAGGATATTTTGACCTCTTATATCAGGGGTCTGTGATTTCACTGGTATGGAACTATCATTGCTGATAGAGATTGTGACCCCTTCTAAAGCTATGGAAGATGGTCTTCCTGAGCTGTGGCCGAAATCCCCTCTCAGCTAGCCTTTTGGTAATGAATATCTCTGGATCAAATGAGACAACTGATAGGAAATGTTTTGCAGACCTTAAAGTTCTATATAAATATTGTGTAGTTTATTATTATTATTTTTTAGTTTGGACAACAGACACACAACACAGTTGGTCACTGAGGCCTTTCGAGCTTGATTGCATCTGTTAGAAATTTAGTACCTTGGCATAGTCTTGCAGATGTCAGAACCTTTGTCAAAAAGGGGGTGGGGGGGAAGCAGGGTGGTGGATTAGAGCCCTGGGGACCAGGCTTCAAATAGGGTTTCTGCTACTTACTTGTTGGAATTTATACAAGTCAGTTACCTCGGCCTCAGTTTCCTTATTTATAAATTGAGGGTTTTGGACTAAAGAATTTCTAAAGTCCCTTCTAGCTCACTAAAATATATATACAATTAGAAAAAACCCTTAAAATGAACATATATTCAATGAGCAGTACTTTATTTTATTTATTGTAGGCAACGGAGTTAAGTGACTTGCCCAGGGTCACACAGCTAGTAAATTGTTAAGTGTCTGAGGCCACATTTGAACTCAGGTCCTCCTGACTCCAGGGCCAGTGCTCAATCCACTATGCCACTTAGCTGTCTCATTGAGCAACACTTTAAATGACAGCTAGCTGGCCCAGTAGATAGAGAACTGGATCTGGAGTCAGGAAGATCTGAGTTCAAATCCAGATTTAGACACTAGTTGTGTTACCTTGGACTTAAATTTCTTAACCTTGGTTTGCCTCACTTTTTTTTATCTGTAAAATGGGAATAAAAAAGCACCTACTTCTCAGGATTGTTGTGAGGATCAAATGAGATAATATTTGTAAAGTACTTAGTGCCAGGCACAAAGCACTATATGGATGTTATCTATTATTATTTTTCATAAATGTACATTAAAAAAGTAGACATTTTAATAAATGTATATTTGTCATATTATATTAGAATATATTATATTAATCATATATATGTAATATATCATAATAAATGTATATTTAAATCAGAAACACTAACCTTCTATGACTAGAGATAGTGAGCCGGGCTTCTTCAGGGTCATTCCGGTGGGATAGGAGTGTGGTGAAAAGGAACTGAATTTAAAATAAGGAACTCAGGTGAGGGCACTTGGTAGTATAGTGGTTAAAGCTCTGGGCCTGCAGTCAGGAAGATGTGAGTTCAAATTCAGCCTCAGACACTTAACTAACTATGTGACCCTGGACAAGTCATCTAACCTATGCCTGCCTCCGTTTCCTCAAAAGTAAAATGGAGATAATAATGACACCTATCTCATAGAGTTGTTATAAGGATCAAATGAGATATTTGTAAAGTACTTTGTGTCATGCTTGGCACATAGTAGGAGCTTAATATATACTTATTTCTTCCTCTGCCCATTTGAGTTTGAATCTTGCCTTTGGTACTTGCTACCTTGGTGACCTTGGACAAATCATCTAACCTCCACTGGCCTCAGTTTCTTCATCTGTAAATGAAGGGGTGGTACTAAATGACTTTTAAGGTCCTTTCTTGCTCTAAATAAGCGACTGGATGACTGAGAGTTTAAACTCTCTTGAGTCCTGCCCACCAGCAAAGGTTTCCTGTAAGATACTCAGGATAGAAAGTGTCTTTTGTTCCAGGATCATCCTGGTTAGCTTCAGAGAAGCTCCACAGTTGTCTGAGCAAAGAGGAAGGCATTCTACACCCATAACAATTCCCACAGACCAAGACCTATTTAAGCAGAGGGGTGTCACTTGCACTAATAAAACCACAGATGCCTGAGGTATTCAAACAAGTATATATAAAAATGGGGTTGGAGTCAGGAATACCTGACTTGGAATCCTGCCTCAGACACTTACCAGCACTGTGATTCTGGGCAAACCACTTAACCTCTCTCAATCTCAGTTTCCTCATCTGCAAAACAGGAATAATAATAGTATCTACCTACCATGGTTTTGAGGATCAAAAAAGATATTTGTAAAGTGCTTTGCAAATGTTAAAATACTAGATAAATGTTATTGTTATTATTATTGTTATATTTAGTCATCTATATACAAACTTCAGCAAGAAAACAAATCCAGATAAGCCGAACATGTGATCTAGTCCATCAGACAGCTATGTCCAGGTGTTCCGGCCCTGGAAGCTACTCACAGTTGGCCATCATTCTGGCAGCCTTCCCAGGTCACTAGGATTGTTCTTTGTCTATGATATGGCTCTTCTGAGCCAGGGTAGGTAGGAGTACCTCCACACAGTACAGCTGAGGCAACTATAGTAGGCATGCAAGCTCCCTGGTGGGATGAGCTGGGACAAAGGGTAGGCTGGGCAGGAGGGAACTTAGGGCTTAACCCACAGGGGGACCAATAAAGGACACTTCTTAATGACTTTTTGTAAGTACACTTAGTAATGCCAGGAAATTCAGTTCAACACTAATGGCACTCAGTTTGTGATAAGTCAAATTATTTGAATTACAGGGAAGGCTCAAACTTTCTGATAAACAGGAACACATGAGAGATACAATTTTCAACCACTGATATTTTGTTGATAGATTAAAATTGTAAATATATTAAAATCTTATCTTTTCAAGAACTCAGAGATTTTAGAGTCCACCTAGGTCGACTTTCTCATTTCACATGAAGAAACTGAGGCTTAGGGAAGTGAGTTAACTTGCTCAAAGTCACACAGATGACAGGCATCAGAAGAGGAATTTGAAATCAAATCTTCTGGGCTGAAAGTGTCACTCTCTCTACTACACCAACATAATAACTGTCTCCCTTGACTATGGGTGGGGAATGGTTCTTAACCAGCCACAATAAAGGGTGAATTATAACTGGAAAAACAGGACATTTTCACTATGTAAAAATTGAGCTTTTATACAAATGAAAGTGATCCAACCAGAATTTAAAAAAAAGATGTTGAATAGGAAAAAGTTTTCACTGAATCTCTGGTAAAATTTTGGTGTTGGACAGATGGATAAGTTTCAGACTAAGATGCTAGGAACAGCCAATTTTCTGTTTTAATATCCCCTCCCCCCAATTACATGTAAAAGCAATTTTAAACATTCTTTTGATTTTTTTTAAGTTCCAAATTCTCTCCCTTCTTTCCTCTTCTTTCTCCCTCATTGAGAAAGCGAGTAGTTTTGATAGAAGTTATACACACACAGTCATGCAAAACATATTTGCATGTTAGTCATGTTGCGAAAGAAAACACAGCCAAAAAAATCTCAGGAGAAATAAAGAAAGTAAAGAAAAAGTATGCTTCAATCTAACACTCAGACTCTATCAGTTCTTTCTCTGGGGATGGATAGCATTTTTTATAATAAGTCAGGATTGTCTTGGATCATTGTACTGCTGAGAATAGCTAAGTCATTCAGAGTTGAATATCATACAATATTGCTGTTACTGTGTACAATGTTCTCCTGGGAACAAGTAATTTTTTTTTGAGGCAATTAGGGTTAAGTGACTTGCCCAGAGTCACACAGTTAATAAGTGTTATGTGTCTGAGTCTGGATTTGAACTCAGGTCCTCCTGACTCCAAGGCCGGAGCTCTATCCACTGCACCACCTTGCTGCCCCAGAACAGGCAATTTTCAAAAGAAAAAAGCAAACTCATGTCCTCCTGACTCCAGGGCCAGTAGAACCCTTTCATTTTTGTTCCTCATTCTTCTGGACCTCTCTGCAGCATAAACTGTTCATCATTCTATCTTCCTTGATACTCTCTTTTCTTTAGGTTTTGGTGACATCGCTCTTGGCTCTTCTTTGCATCTCTGACTGCACCTTCTTATTCACCTTCACTTGATCGTTATCCAGGTCATGCCTAATATCTGTGAATATCTTTTAAGGTTCTATCCTGGACTCTTTTCTCTTCTCTACTGTTTTGCTTGGTGATCTCAAGTTCTCATGAATTCACTTATCATCCGTATAAAGATGATTCTCAGATCTATTTATCCAGCCCTAACCTCTCACCTCATCTTGATTCTCCCCTCTCCAATCAGCTATTAAACACCTCAAATCGATTGCATGCTGTTTTCTCTATTAGATTATTAGTTCTTTGAGGTCAGTGATTATTTTTGCCTTTCTTTGTGTCCTAGAATGTAGCATAATGCCTGGCACTTAGTAAATTTTTTTTTTAAAAGGCAATCACAATTAAGTGACTCATCCAGGGTCACACAGCTAGTAAGTGTCTGAGGCGGAATCTGAATCCTCAGGTCCTTCTGACTCCAGGGCCAGTGCTCTATCCACTGCACTGCCTAGCTGCCCCGCATAACAAGATCTTAAAAAGTGCTTATGGACTTGTTTTGACTTTACTGAAGCATTGTCTAGGTTTTTTTTATTCTCTGCAAGCCTAAGTTTCTAAATAGCATCTGCAAATAGACATAATTTATTCTCTATTGGTCTATCCCTAGTATATTAACGCAATTTCCTTTTTTTGCTATTGTAACTAGCTTGTCTAGCAGTATATAAAATAACATTGGAGATAATTCGCATTCTTGCTTTATCTCTGACTTTATTGCTAAAGTTTCTATCCTTTCCCCATTACAAATGATTGTTTGTGATAGATACCTTTGTTCATATTAAAAGTTCCTTCTGTTCCTATGCCTTAAACTAAAAAAAGAACCAGAATATTATATTTTATGAAGGACTTTTCTGTATTTATTGTTACAAAATATGATTTTAATGATTTTACTTCAATTCATATGTAAAGACTTTTAAGACAGTAATAATAACTCACGTCACGGCTTTTTGATTTAGCATGGGAAAGGATCATATTTCCTGCAAGCCTCTCATGCTACATCCAAGGAAATGAAGCACCAGAGAGATTAGGAGACTCATCCAAAGTCATGCAGGTCGCACGTAGCAGAAGCCAAATTTGATTCCAGGTCCTTTGAATCTCAACTAAACATTGTCATGCCATTTGTGTATTCTCATTTGTGTATAATGTTCCATCTTCCTTATAATATCTTTGTGAAATAGATAGAGGAAACATTACCCCCATTTATCAAATGAAGAATGTGGGAGTCAGATTAGTTAAGTGCCTTATGCTCACATTTGGTGATGAAAAGGATTGGATAAATTATTTAGTCCAAATCCTTTATTTTACAGGTAAGAAAACTAAGATGTGGAGAGTTTAAGTGACCTGCCCCAAGTCATACAGATTGCAGTAAATAACAGAGGTAAATTTTGTACCCAGATCCTCTGACTCCAAGGCCTGGTCTCTTTCCACTACTCACTATTGCCTTTGTCACTTAGTTAATATCTATTTTATTGACTATTTCAAGCTGCTTACTCTATCCTCTGTAGCACTTAGATTTTTGTCTGGGGTGGAGAGAGAGAGAGGGAGAGGGAGAGGGAGAGGGAGAGAGGAAGACAGAAAGAGACAGAGACAGAGAGACTGAGAGACAGAGAGAGACACACACAGAGAGAAAACCATTCTTTTTTAATTTAATTTTTTTCTTTTTTTCTTAATTTATTTTTAGTTTTTAACATTCACTTCCATAAGCTTTTGAGTTTTAAATTTTCTCCCCCTCCCTCTATCCTTCCCTCCCCAAGATGGTGTGCAATCTGATATAGGCTCTGCATATACATTCCTATTAAACATATTTTCACATTAGTCATGTTTTAAGGAAGAATTAAAACCAGTAGCAGGAACCACAAGAAAGAGGAAACAAAACAAAACAGAAGAAAAAAAAGAGCAAATAGTATGTTTCTATCTGCATTCAGACTCTATAGTTCTTTCTCTGGATGTGAATAGCATTTTCCATCATGAGACTTTTGGAGACGTTTTAGATCCTTACGTTACTGAGTTTTCGCACAACTGTTACTGTGCTACTGTGTACAATGTTCTCCTGAAGAGAACCATTCTTAAAGAAAAGGAAAGTTACAGGCTGTTTGGGAGTAATCTCAGCTGCAAAAAGAACTTCTCCTTAACTAGCTGTGTGACCCTGGGCAAGTCACTTAACCCTGATTGCCTCACTAAAAAGAAAAAAAAATAGTAGAAAAAGAACTTCTCTTGTCTTAGAGCTTAAATAATTAGAAATTTCTACTAAAAAAAATTCTCATTTAAGGGATGGGGACTTAATCAAAGAGCCTTTTATTAAGTGCTAAAATTGTTTGGTTATCATGGGAAAACAAAAGATTTTACAGGAATGAACTGGGGGTGTTTACAGACACCCTTCATAATGATGAAAATCTTTTCGTTTTTATTTTGGGGGTAGAAAGAGGAGGCAAGAGAATTCATCAATTAGTCACTCCTATTACAATTTAATCCTGATATTTCAAACTGTGTAAACAATTCACCCATTTCCTCCTACAGTCCAGGTCAAATTTATAAGCATTTATTAAGCACCTACTTTGTGCTAGATGCTAGGCTACTAGATGTATAAAACAACAACAAAGTCATCGCTGCTCTGGAGAGGGAGACAAAACATTGTTTAAACAACTACGTAAAAACAAACTATAGATAGGTAAATTGAAGCTAATCAACAGAGGGAAAACACCAGCATTAAAGAGACCCTAAGGGACGTTAGCTGGCTCTTGAAGGAAGCCAGGAGGCAGAAATGAGGAGGGAAAGAATCTCAAGCAACTGGGACAGCCTGAACATGCCCCAAGTCAGGAGACAGAGTGTCTTGTCTGTAGAACAGCGAGCAGGCTAGTGTTGGACGGTAAGTGGAGGATTGCTGGGAAGGTGTGTGGGAGTCGGTGGGGGCCATATTCTAGAAGTGCAGCTTCTGTGGTTTTGAAAGATGAAACAATAAACAATAGCCACACAGTCAGAGAAGTTTATAGAATCATAGATTTAGAATGGGAAAGCATCTCAGAGATCATCTAGTCTAGCTTTCCTCCTCTACCTTATAGATGAAGAAACGGAAGCCCAGGGAGGGGCAAGAGACATGTGGTACGGCTGTGATTCAGCCCCGGATCCTCTGGTGCTAATTTCTGCATTCTTGCCATGGCATTGACTGCCTCTAAGTTATTTGACCCTTGGCAGAGAAACCAGTAATTTGAACTTAATTCACTACAAAGAGGACATAATTGAATAACGTGGAACAAACCAACAGGGATTTTACAGCTCTTAAGATCTGGCTACCACCTTCATAAGGCAGCTAGGTGGTGCTGGGTCATATGGGGTGTTCCAGGAGGACAAGCACCTCTAGTGAGAGGGCTTGCTAAGCCCTTTACAGGGCTGCTCATACGCCTTTAATGTCACCCAGCTCTCACCTGTGACTCTAAGAAGTTATAGTATGAGCAGCAGCCACACCCTGGTAAACTGCCTCAGCCGATGCGCCAAAGCAGGTTGAGGGTAATCTACTGGCCTCAAACCTGTGAGTGAGTTAGGGGGAATGTCTACTCCAAGCATGTGAAGGCTTCCCCCAGGGCAATGTGTAGATGACAACAATTTATTTCAATGGCCATGAAGGTGGCTGAAGCAGACACTGTGGAGTACTTAGAGCTTGGGTAGACACTGAAGATACCAAGGTCATCCACTGCATCCCAGACCATCGCCAATCTTGCCACTGGACTTCATTGACTCTGGAAGAAAGAGTAAAGCTGGTGACTTTGAGCAATTCTGCCTCACTTAAATTCAATTCACTGACAAGTCAAGATATCACCCTGTGATGTCATTGGTCCTCTTTGAAATCAAGGACCTGCACAGGGAATAGAGTCTGGGGCCTGAAGTTAGGAAGACTCATCTTCCTGAGTTCAAATCCAGTCTCAGATACTTACTAGCTGTGTGACACTGGGCAAGTCACAACTCTGTTTCCTCATCTATAAAATGAATCAGAGAAGGAAATGGCAAACCAGTATCTCCAGTATCTTTGCCAAGGAAAACCCAGAGTCAGAGTCAGAGTCAGAGTCAGATAGGACTAAAAAATGACTCAATAATAACAGCTTCCTGCCTCCAAGTCCAATCGAAGTAATCCTTACGCGCTCACCCAATTTTGATATTTGCTATCCTCTGCAAATCTGCTGGAGTATGTTTGGCAAAAGTGAAATTCTGGGGAGCTTTTCAGTGACTTTGGAGGGTGGGGAGAGTTTGCATTCCCTCTTTGAATGCCTTCTCTAGTACCTTGTGGAAAACCAACCAACAAACAAACCAAAAACCTCTTGGGAAGAGTTTATGTGGTGAGATTTGCAATCAGACTTAGTAATTCACATTCATCCCTATATTCAAATACATGGTGATAAAATTTAGCAAACCATGACATTTTACAGAATTCTAATAGGACACCACCTGTCTTGTTGCTTGCAAAAAGGGCCTTTTCCCAACCAGAAAAGAATAAAGGAAAGTAGGAGAAGGGAATGAGTATTTAGTAAGTATCTACTTTGTGCCAGGTACTGTGCTAAGCACTTCACAAATATTATCTTGTAAAAAGAAAAAGGAAAAGAAAAATTAAACCTCTCTCTTCAAAGTCAAGCAAAGGTTAAACAAGTTACAAAAGGGATTCTCATCTAAGTGTGAGGTGGGTTAGTTGGCCTTTAGGGCTAAACGGGCAGCTGGGTGGCCCAGTGGATACAGTGACTAATCTGGAGTCAGAAAGACTCATCTTCCTGAGTTCATGTCTGGTCTCAGACATTGACTAGCTGTCTGACCCTGGGCAAGTCACTCAACCCTATTAGACTCAGTTCTTCATCTGTAAAATGAGCTGGAGAAGGAAATGGCAGACCATTTCAGTGTTCTTGCCAAGAAAACCCCAAATGGGGTCAGAGAGGACTGAATAATAACAAAAGGATATGTGCATCTGAGATTCTGTGGAAGTCCTGGAACATTCTTAGATTTTTCCTTTGTGCATTTATTTATATTATTGCTCCTTGTGACTTGTGGAATTCTCCTCTTCACTCTTGCTTCTGTAGTTTACATTTTTAAAACTGGCTCAACCCCAAACTCTCGAAAATTCTCTGTTGTTAACTGTTAAGCTGCTAACAAATTGCCCTAACTGCTTATCGGAGAGAAAAGCAAGCAGTTTAACGAGTAAAACCACCTTGATATCAGCAGGCCCAAGAAGAGTAATCAGCACCACAGTGTGGCTCAGTCCTTTCTCCTACATTGGGTGGTATTCAATTTTCTCCTTCACTCTCTTTCCCAATGGGGGTGAAACCTCATTTCTTTATGTCCTCTTCTACCCCAACTGAGCCACAAGTTAAACCAGAAAGTCCGTTGTCAGTTAAAGCTCAACCTTTCGGTTCTGGAGGCCTTAGGAAAGTCATCGAGCAAACCGGAACCGTCCCTTTTTCTGTAGCTGTGGTAAGGGGCATGATCTTAGACACTCATAGCACTTTCTAGAGGAGTGGCTGTCTAGTAACTGAGGTATGACCAGCCTGAGTCATGGACTAGACAATTCCTGGAATTCTTAGCCACTCTTTCATCCTCTTCCATAGAGTGGTGGGAAGGGATCTTGGAAATTCCTGCTCCTTGGGGGCTCCTTAAAGGGGAAGAGGACTTTCAATATCTGGGAACTAAGGCTGGAAGCAGCATCCTTCTCACTTAGAGGTCATTCAGCCTTCCCTTCTCCCCCACATCTACTTCCTCTTTGATTTGTACAAGCTCTGAATCGGAATCCTTCCATAAATAATGCTGGGAAGCAAGCTCCATAAGGCTTGGTACTGGGCAAAGGATATCATACATGGTCTAAAGACTGAGCTCTAATTGGTCAGTCCCTCGTTACACCTAAAAGAAACAACAGTAACAAAGCAAAATCTCACTACTTGTATCTCCTTCATATTTATTTTTTCTTCTGTGCATTAAAAATATTTTCTGTTGATGCTTGGTTTTTTTCATGTCTAACAATGCCTAGTAAACTCTCTCCTACCCTTTCTGAGTAGAAGCCCTCCCTCAGGACAAATATGTTTAGTAATACAAATCACCACAATGGCCGTGTCTGAGAATGCATGTCTTATTCTGTTCCTCTGGTCCATCACCTCTTTGCCAAGAAGGGGGAGGTATTTTTCACCATACAATATTTATCACCATCATCATCACCACCCTAATCATCACCACCACCACCACCACCACCGTCATCATCACCACCTTCATCACCATCACCATCAGCTAGTATTTATGTAACACTTTAAGCTTTGCAAATCTCCTTACCGATATTCTTCCATTTAGAGACAGCTAAGTGGTGCAGTGGACAGTGTTGTATTTGGAGTCACGAAGATGAAGTTTGCAACCTTCCCCAGACACTTACTAGCTCTGTGACCCTGGGCAAGTCACTTAGCCTCTGTTTGCTTCAGTTTCCTCAACTGTGAAAGGGGGCCACTAGCAGTAGCTACTTCACAGATTGTTGTGAGGATCAAATGAGGTATTTGGTTTATTTTATTTTATTTTTAAATTTTTTTTCAAATGAGATATTTGTAAAGTGCTTAGCACAGTGCCTGGCACATAGCAGGTGCAATGTAAATGCTTATTCCTTTTTTCTTCCTTTCCCATTTGACCCTTACAATAACCCTGAGGGGCAGGTGGTATTTTTGTTTCCATTTTACAGGTGAGGAAACTCAGACAAAGCAAGGTTAAATGACTTGGACAGGGTCACACAAGTAGGAAGCATCTGAGAAAGGATTTGAACCCAGTCCTTTCTGACTGCAAGTCCAGTTCTGTAACTGTCTCTATGTCCATACTCTGAGCGAGGCCTTGGGGGTGCCCCCCTGAGCATGGCCAAACAGAATGTAGGTTGATTCTCTACTTTAACTGTGTGATTTGAGGGAGACTTTGGATTTGTTCTCAGAAAGAGGTTTTTATGGTCACCTTGTGAACAGGGTTGGGCAGACTGGGGAGAGGCCAGGGTCCATCTGTGTTCCTTTCATCTTCACAAGTGGTGAATGAACCAGGAAGTCTCAGAACCCAAACTGTTGTGGGATCTCTGGGCCTTGCGGCTTCAGAAACCGAGGCAGAGACAGAGCCTCTCAGATCTCCTTCCTTCTCTCAGACTCTTCCAGGGTTGAAAGGTGGGTGGGCGAAGCCTTGTTCATGTCCTGTCTGATGGCTATGCTTACACCCTAGCCCAGCGTGTGTCACTTGCAGGCCGTGCCATGAGACTGAGCAGAGCTGCTCTCAGGGGTGCAGGAGGCCTGGGCTTCCTTTGGGTCACATGAGGCATACTCCTGTCTTCATCTTTCTCTTCCCAAGGACATTTTAATCTAAGTGAAAACTGCTCCATGTACATCTAGCATATCTGGTAAGAATGAAATACTTTCAAAATGGTAAAGCCCTGTTTATAGGGACAAATATTGGGCATGGCAGAGTGGGGGATAGGTTGGAAATCTTTGGCTACTGTTGGTACCATTGAGTCAAGGTGCTTCTTTCTCCTCAGTTTGTTGCCTTTCTCTGAGTCACAGCCAGTCAATAACTTTCATATGCCTTAGCAATGAGTCTGCCAGGGCACCACTGGCATCTCAAAGCCTAGACAGAAAAGAAGGCAAAGAGGAATGAAAGAAAGTAGAAGAGGTAGAGATTAAAAAGTGAGGGAGGGAGTGATTGTAGGAGAGAGAGACACACACAGAGATAGAGAGAGAGACAGAGAGAGACAAAGACAGAGAGAGCCTGAGAGTTGGAGAAAGAGAGAAGAGAGACAGAGTCAGAGAGAGAGAGAGGAGACAGAGGCAAAAAGAGAGAAGAGAGACAGATACAGAGAAGAGACAGAGACGGAGAGATAGAGAGAAAAGAGACAGAGAGACAGAGAGACAAAGAAAGAGACAAGAAAGCAAAGAAAAAAAGCTCTTAAGGAGTGGGGGGCAGGTCACCAAAAAGGCCTAGGAAGGTTCCTCCCCCCATCTCACCCCCACCCTCTCTCCCCTCTCCTCTAGATACCTGTCTCATCTTCTTAACCCTTCATCTCCTTCCTTTCGGCATTTCTCTTTCCTTCTTTTCTCCCCTCCTTTCCTCTTTTCTTTCCATTTCTTTTACTTTTCTTTTTATTGACCCCCCATAATCTCCCCTTCTCTCCTTCTTTATTCTGCATTTCTTTTCCCCTTCCCTCTCCCTTTCTTCCTCAATACCAAGGACTTAGGATTTGCAGGAGGAGACTCTGTGTTGGGGTCAAATTGCCAAGGTAGTCATGATGGCAGAGAATGAGTAGAGGGGTGAAGCCAATCCTTCCAGTTCCTCTTTCTCTTTCCCTCAAACATTGCTTGTCAGTTTTTGTCTGACTCCTTTTGTGGTATCTCTGTCTACAGCTCTGATAGATATGGCAGTGCCCCTAGGCTCCTGTTTGCCCAGCTATGTCCTGTGCCTTCTTCTCCAGGTAACTCCATGGATTTCAGGTGGGAATTCTGACTTTTTTCTCCAGAACTTGGTCTCTGAGGGTTATGGGATCAGAGTGGAACCCTGTGGTCAGTGGTTAGCCTTCAAGTCATGTAAGGCAGGAGGATTCAAGGAGAGCCAGTGCTAAGGCACCAGACCGTAAGACCTGTGGGAAAAGGTTGAAGGATCAGAGGTTATTCATCCTTCACAATGGAAGGGTGAGATTCCTATTACATATGGAAGAACCAGTGGGTAATAACTATCTTGTGGGTCCTAGGAATGACATATTGCTTCCTTTAAAACACTTTCCTACCTGTTCTCTGATATTGAAATAATTTTAAAGGGGAGTTCTATATGTGTGAGAATCAACAACATTTTTTTAATGAGATCTGTATTGGTATAGGGATCTCCCAGAGAGAAAGCTCCCTCTACCAATGAAAATTCACATCTCCCCAACTTGGAGGCTTGGAGAGTTGCTTGGGGTAATGAGAGGGTAAGTGAGTTCACACAGTAGGTATGGGTCAGAGGTGGGATTTGAATTCATGTCTTTTTAACTCTAAGATCATTGTGCCAAACTGCTTCTTCTTAATTCACATTCAGCTATAACTAATTTTGGATCCTTCTATGATGGCAGGTTTTATGGCATTTTATGGCATTTAATTTTTTCTCTAGTTAGAGTCTCATGGATCTGAGTTTATTTGTGAGAAAGGAGGCTTCAGACTCGGGAGGAAGGGAGGTCTTGAGTCAACTGTCCCTGTTATACCACCTTAGTAAACATCCTTTTCTAAAAGCTAATTGAGTCTTCTGGCTGATAATTAATGAGAACCACACTGGTGGGTGCTTATGAAAAACAGTACTGGAAACTCCATTCCCTAAGGGTTACCCCTAGACTCCCAAGAGGAAGAGTGTTAATAGGAGTTGGGTGAGTGATCCCAGAGGCAGTGCTACAAGACATTTGGATAGGAAAAAAGCAAGTCCTAATCTTCCAATCTACAGATTCAAGTCAGGAATGCCACAAACTCTTGTAGTTGGGTCCTGCAAAGATGCATACTGAGAGGGGAGAGAATTTAGCTCATTTTTTCCTCCCAGAAACAACAAATGAAGGGGGATTTTCTTCACTCTGTGATTTTAGAAGGTACATTATTGCATCCCATGGAGCTGAGAGGGAAGTATGTTTGAGAGTTAATCATCATAAACACACAGGGCCTGCAGTCAGGAAGACCAGAGTTCAAATTCTGTTGTAGATACTTACTAGTTGTGTGACCCTTGGGAAGCCACTTTACTTCTATCAGCCTCAATTTCCTCATCAGTGAAATGGGAGTAATAGCACCTACATCTCAGGATTGTTGTGAGGGTCAAATAAGATAATAATTTGTAAAGCACTCAGGCAGTGCCTAGTACATGGTAGGCACTGAATAAATCCTCCCTCCTTTCTTTCCTTCCTTCCTCCCTTATCCCTCTTTTCCTTCCTTCCTTCTTCTTTCCTTCCTCCCTCCCTCCCTTCCTCCCTTCCT
>NW_020951811.1:0-1166 GCF_900497805.2 Vombatus ursinus
ATTATGCCTTAAATATTATATTTTACCTAGTTTTCTTCTGTATAGACGTATTTTTAAAGCTTTAGAGGAAAACAAAGGTAATGTCACTTTGCAGCAGAAGAGATCAAGATTAGCCTATTAAAACTAATCCTGATTAGGGATGGAGCCAAGATGACAGAGTAAAAGCAGTGACTTGCTTGAACTCTCCCCTAAACCCGTCCAAATACCTAAAAAATGACTCTAAACAAAATTTGGAGCAGCAGAACCAATAAAAAGATAGAGTGAAAAATATTTCCAGCCCAAGACAACCTGAATGGTTGAAAGCAAAGGTCTATTACTCCAACCTGGGAGAGGAGCACAGTTCAGCATGGGCCAGGCAAACAAAGACAGGGCCCCCCAGCAAACCTGGAGCAGGCATCAGGGGACTGAATCACGGGAAGCTGTGGTGGCTTCCAGACTTCTCAACCCATAAATGCCAAAGCCAACTTAGAAGGTCAGTTAGAAAGGTCTGTCAGACCTGGGTGATAGAGGAGCATGGTTAGGCCCCAGTTCTCAGCCCTGGGGCAGCAGCTTCTGAAGTTCTTGGACAACAGACGGTACTTGCATAAACTGCTGATCAGAAAGGTATTGCAAGGATCTCTTTGCTGGTACTGAGGCAGTATTCTCTTGCTTTGCCCATGCTTGGATCTGGGTTGCAGTCCTGGGTGGTAGTCCTGGAGCTAGGAGGAGCACTGGTATTGTGGAGCTTGTGGCGGTGGTGGAGAGGGAGTCCTTCTTACAGCTTCAAGGCAGAAAAGTGCTTGTGGTCACTCATAGACCAGAGTACAGGCCAGGGAAGGAGTAAACACCTGTCCTTTGATTGTATCACCATGGAAGAACTGAACATTTACAGGTCCCTGGAAGCATCTCTGAAAACAGCTGCACAAAACACCTAAAGCTTGGGACAGTATACCCTCCACACTAGATGCAGAGCTGTTCCTTAACAAAGAGTTTAAAAGTCAAGTAATTGGCTGGGAACATGAGCAAACAATGGAAAAGCACGCAGAGTATAGATTCTTACTTTGGTGACAAAGAAGATAAAAACACACAACCAGAAGAAAACAACAGTCAAAGCTCCTACATCCAAATCTTCCAAAAATATGTGTGTGTGTGTGTGTGTGTGTGTGTGTGTGTGTGTGTGTGTGTGT
>NW_020951812.1:0-1165 GCF_900497805.2 Vombatus ursinus
ATTATGCCTTAAATATTATATTTTACCTAGTTTTCTTCTGTATAGACATATTTTTAAAGCTTTAGAGGAAAACAAAGGTAATGTCACTTTGCAGCAGAAGAGATCAAGATTAGCTTATTAAAACTAATCCTGATTAGGGATGGAGCCAAGATGACAGAGTAAAAGCAGTGACTTGCTTGAACTCTCCCCCAAACCCGTCCAAATACCTAAAAAATGACTCTAAACAAAATTTGGAGCAGCAGAACCAATAAAAAGATAGAGTGAAAAATATTTCCAGCCCAAGACAACCTGAATGGTTGAAAGCAAAGGTCTGTTACTCCAACCTGGGAGAGGAGCACAGTTCAGCATGAGCCAGGCAAACAAAGACAGGGCCCCCCAGCAAACCTGGAGCAGGCATCAGGGGACTGAATCACGGGAAGCTGTGGTGGCTTCCAGACTTCTCAACCCATAAATGCCAAAGCCAACTTAGAAGGTCAGTTAGAAAGGTCTGTCAGACCTGGGTGATAGAGGAGCATGGTTAGGCCCCAGTTCTCAGCCCTGGGGCAGCAGCTTCTGAAGTTCTTGGACAACAGACGGTACGTGCATTAACTGCTGATCAGAAAGGTATTGCAAGGATCTCTTTGCTGGTACTGAGGCAGTATTCTCTTGCTTTGCCCATGCTTGGATCTGGGTTGCAGTCCTGGGTGGTAGTCCTGGAGCTAGGAGGAGCACTGGTATTGTGGAGCTTGTGGCGGTGGTGGAGAGGGAGTCCTTCTTACAGCTTCAAGGCAGAAAAGTGCTTGTGGTCACTCATAGACCAGAGTACAGGCCAGGGAAGGAGTAAACACCTGTCCTTTGATTGTATCACCATGGAAGAACTGAACATTTACATGTCCCTGGAAGCATCTCTGAAAACAGCTGCACAAAACACCTAAAGCTTGGGACAGTATACCCTCCACACTAGATGCAGAGCTGTTCCTTAACAAAGAGTTTAAAAGTCAAGTAATTGGCTGGGAACATGAGCAAACAATGGAAAAGCACGCAGAGTATAGATTCTTACTTTGGTGACAAAGAAGATAAAAACACACAACCAGAAGAAAACAACAGTCAAAGCTCCTACATCCAAATCTTCCAAAAATATATGTGTGTGTGTGTGTGTGTGTGTGTGTGTGTGTGTGTGTGTGTG
>NW_020951813.1:0-6646 GCF_900497805.2 Vombatus ursinus
GTTCTATTACCGGACCCCGAGCGAGCTCCTCTCGGTGGGTTCCGCTTCGGACGTCTCCGGATTCCCTCCCCGGGGGATGGCGGGCAGGGACTCAGTCAGACACTGCTTCGGGAGGCATATGTTTTATTAATTGCGGAGGAATCCCCCCGAGCAAGCTGGGGCGTTGGTCTATATAGGGTCTGTCTTCCGGGTGGCCACCCCAATCCGCCCCGAGGGCGAAACCTGCCACCTGTATGGAGCAAAGAGTCTCGCCCAATCCCATCCTTACACGTACCCCGTGTAGGGAGCCGTGTCTTTCTGGGATTGGGGGCTCTCACTCCCAGGGAGGTTCCTATCCGCTCAGGCGTCTAGGGCCGACCGCCCCTAACAACTCCCCCTTTTTGTTTACGCAGGAATATATCCGCTTTTACTTGCTCTAAGACCATACGCCAAAGCCGTACCACGTAAGATAGCAAGCAGGGGAGGCATATACACATGACCAAGAGAAAGAAAACCATGCTTCCCATACTCAGTACATAATTAAGCCAATTAGACAATTTAAGCTGGTTAAACCACTCGGGGAGAATGCCATGGTCCTTTTGTATCTGCTGCTTATATTGGTCTGTCTCATTCTTTATCTGTAGTACTATATCTTCTAGGCGTCTGAGATAGTCAGACATATTGCTATGCTCATTCAAGGTCCGGATTGCCTCATCCAGCTCCCTGGATGCGTTGTGCACGGCGGCCGTCATGCACATTGGCCTGGGTAGTACATGATGGCAAGGGAGGCCCTCTAGCACGGAGTTAACCTGTATGAGGGTGGCTAAGGCTTGCACGGCCGATGTAAGGGCCGACAATTCTATGGTCACCAATTTATTAATGTCTTGTTGGGCAATCCAGGCCTTGGTTGTGAGCTGCATAAAATCCCTAAGATTATCTTCGACTAGGCCTACTCGCTTGTAGAGGGTGCTAATCTCCACTTGTTCTATCAGACTGGCCACTAGCCCAATGAAGTCCACAGCAGTCACTTCAAAGCCCCTCTTACCCCGGTTCAGGACAGCCCGAAAGAAATCCGAGTCGGCAAAAGGCTTGTCCGTTCCTACCGGCAAGAAGGTCAGAGGGGGTGTCGTGAGCACGAACACCCGGGTCTCATTAGTTATGTTGATGGACATGAGTGTGTTGGTGAGCTTCCCCCCATTTGGGCAAGTCACGTTAAGCCCAAGGGAGGTGTTAGTTATGGTGGCATTCTCACAGACGAGGAACATGTCCATATTTCGGACAGTTTGTGTATGAATTGTGAAGTTGTTGTAGTGTCCCTTGTGAAGGTGTTCGGTGCATGTGTATCCTTCTTTAAAGAGGCAGTCAAACCATGCTCGGTTGATCGTGGCATTATCCGCTAAAGGGGCAGAATTGTCCGTCATGTGGATGACCTCTCCGAAAGCAGTGGCGGCCTTCCACAGGTGGAGTTGCGTCTGCAGGGTGGCGTTATGCAGCACGTGTGGTATGGGGGCAGGAAAGTAAGGTCCGGGGAATCCATCCATGAAGTACACCTCAGTTTTCGATGTTGTGTTAAACTCGGGTCCCCACACCAGATGCCCTGTAGAACATACTTGCATAACATCAAACATGTTAGGAGTGGGATGACAAGGGGGTAATGGGGAGGATGGAGGGTCACTGTTCTCAAAGAGTGAGCCGGTGGCATTAAGCCAGTCCTTCCTGTTACATGGGACATCCGGCCTGGACTTATTGGACCCAGAGCAATTGCTCCCAGCAGCCTGCAGCAAGCGCTGGAAGGCTGCCGATCTATTCTTAGCTGCAATGGCCCACATATGTAAGAAATCCCCCTGACCAAGGTTGGAGTGGGGCCCGTGTGGCGTCTCTCTGATGGTCATGTTCTGTACCTGGGCACACCACGGGTCGGAGACAGCCTTGGTCAGGCATATGGGGAGATGCTTTGATTCCCAGGTAACTGTCTTATTAAGTACCCTGGCGACCACTGGGCCAAGGCTGCTATGGCCGCCCAGGACCAGGGAGCCTGATCCCGCCAACCTCAGGGGCACCGGGTCACCCACCCATGTCGCTGGTGCCGCATGGGGAAACCCTGGGATGACTGTCCAATACACATAGGGTGGTGTGGAGTTGGTGGTTCGGAGTAGGGGAATATGGGCCCTGGACGTTACCTGGAGGCTGCCAAGCAGCCCCAGGAGCAACATCAACTTATCCATTCTCCTTTTCTTTTCCGTGCGGTTCTTCCGACGCCTCCTCTTTTGACGGTGTCTCCTTCTTCGTCGGTTCGTCGGTGCACAATCTTGTGTTTTTCGTAGGTAGCCACTGGGGACCACGATCTGTTTGGATACAAATAAACCCCTTTCCCCTTATTAGGACCCTATTTGGGCCGTGCCACCGGCCTTCAGGGTCTTTCCACCAGACTGTGACCCATTCCTTTGCACCTGGTGTCTCCAGCGGAAGCGCTGGTGGACTTTCTGAGGACACGAGCAATTGTTTCATGGCAGGGGTAATGTGGTCTTCTCCTTCAATTAAAAAGTTCCTCGTAAACACTGCTTGAGCCAGTTGGGCGGCAGTGAGCCTCCCTGGCACTCCCCCTTTTTGTTTAATAAGGGTGCGTTTGAGGGACCCATTGGCCCGTTCTACGATGGCTTGCCCAGTCGGGTTGTAAGGAAGGCCCGCAATGTGCCGAATGCCAAAGCGAAGGCAAAATAATCGGAAAGCGGAGGAAGCATATGCTGGGCCATTGTCGGTTTTGATAACCTGCGGGAGGCCCTGACTGGCAAAACAGTGAAGGCAGTGAGCGATCACATGCCGGGCTGCCTCCCCTGGTTGGAGGGACGCCATTATTAATCCCGAGAAGGTGTCAACACAAACATGTATGAGGGAAGAGTGGAAATGGGTTACATCCATCTGCCAAATCTGATTGGGTGCGAGGCCCCGGGGGTTGCTGGGAGCCTGGCTGGGGGGGGGCCGGAAGGGGACACAGGCGCGGCATTGCTGTACTATGCGGCGTGCTTCTTCCCTGGTGATGCCATAAAGGCGAACTAGCATTTTTGCAGGTAAATGGAAAACATGATGGGCTTGTTGAGGGTCCACCTGCATAAGGAATAATGGATTAGCTTGGAGGGCAGAATCCGCGATATCATTACCAGAGAAAATGGGGCCACTGGCGGACTGATGAGACCGAACGTGGAGTACATAAAGAGGGTGTACACGGCATAATAGCAAGGCCTGAATATCCTGAAACAACTCCCTAATTGCGGAGGTGGAAACGGACAGATCTGCAAGAGCTAGGTGTTGTAATGCAAAGTAGCAATAATAACTATCAGTAACCAAGTTAAAGGGTTCTTGGGCACAGAGAGCGAGCGCCACCCGTACCGCAAAGAGTTCAATTTTTTGTGCAGAGGTGTAGGGGGTGTGGAGAACTTTGAGAAGGCGCTTATCGGGGATATAAATGGAAGCCTTATTCTTCTTTGTTGCATCAGTGAAGACATTGCACCCCAGAACGGGGTTTTGCATCACCGGGTTGGAAGGGTAGCGGAGGGGCAGCTGGACCCACCCCCTCATAGATGGGGGTAAGGTGCCCTGCGTAACCGGTAGTGAGGTGAGTAAGACAGCCCAAGGTTCGCTGTCCTGGGCGAGTTGTTGTAGCGCAGGCAGGGGCTGGGTGAGGAGCAGTTGTGGTTCTTGGCCACTAAGCACCCGTGCCAGGGAGGAGGCTTTGAGTAAGAGGAGGCCATCCGCCTCAAGGCGACTGGGTAGGCTCCCTTTTGGGCGGTCCGCATGGACCCACTGAAGTGGTCCCGTGACCTGGAATATAACGGCAGCCCGCCCCAAGGTATGGTGGTGTACCAAGGTGACATACAAGGGCAGTGTGACATCTACCCTCCTGACAGTGGCTTCCTTCACTATCTCTTGAATGTGGCGCATGGCCTCTAGGGCTTCGGGGGACCACGTGCGTGGGGAGGTGAGCTGGGAGGCCCCTTTGAGGATATTATATAACGGTCTCATGAGGTTATTGGTAATGGGGGCAGTGTTCCTGAGCCATTGAATGGCGCCAATTAGCCTTTGAAAGTCATTAAGGGTACGTACCTGGGAGGTGTCAATGTTTGGGAGCTTGCTCACCCTGTCCTCCCAGACCTCGTACCCTAAATAGTGATATGGGGGCCCAGTTTGTATCTTCTCCGGAGCCACCTTCAAACCTTGTTCGGCCAGGGCAGCAGTAAGTTGGCCCAGCAACTCTGACACCTCGGGTTTGGTAGGTGCGGCCACTAGGATATCATCCATGTAGTGGATGATCAAAGCCCCTTTGTGTCTCTTCCGGACTGGTGCCAGTATGCGCGCTACGAATATCTGGCACAGGGTGGGACTGTTGGCCATTCCTTGTGGAAGGACTTTGAATTGATATCTCTTGTGGGGTTCCTGATAATTTATGGAAGGAACACTAAAGGCGAAATGCTCACAATCATTGGGGTGCAAGGGGATGCTATAGAAGCAGTCTTTAATATCAATGACTACTAAGGGCCACCCCTTAGGCACTGCGGCTGGGGTTGGTAGTCCGGGTTGGGTGGCCCCCATGGGCTCTAAGACTGCATTTACCCTCCTCAGATCCATGAGCATTCTCCATTTCCCTGACTTCTTTTGAATGACAAAGATTGGTGAGTTCCAAGAGCTAGTGGAGGGCTCAATGTGTTGGGCTTTAAGTAGATCACTTACTATTTCTTCTAAGGCCTGTAATTTGTTCTTGGTAAGGGGCCACTGATCCACCCAAACGGGTTCAGTAGTGCGCCATGTTAGGGCGATGGGTGTCGGCCCACCAGCGGCCCTCAGGGGTTTTCCGGAGCGTCGGTGGTAATGGTGACGCCTATGGCGGACAACACATCTCTTCCCCATAATGACGTGGGGATGGGGAGGCACAGGGGGCGGAATCTCCCTGACTGTCCCTCGTGACTCCATTTCAGGAATCTACGGGACTTTTTGGCTCGGGTTCCCCCCGAAACCCCTGTGAGGTTAAGTTCCTCCTCTGAAAGTTCCCAATTCCTGTCCCAATCTTCCATCGCTACGACTGAGACGTCCGCCCCGGTATCTACGAGCCCTCTTATTCTCTTTCCTTCCACCTCCACCACTATGGTGGGTCTGCCTGTAGTTATCGCTTGGGTCCAAGCTACAAAAGTGTTTTGGTATTGTGGTTCCTGCCAATTCTTATCAAGCCAGGGGAGTGAGATGGCGGTGGCAATGGGCTCTCCTTCTTTTAGGGGAATCGGGAATGCATGGGGGTTGGTAAGGGTTATAGTGGTCTGACGGGGGCTCAGCACCTGAGTATGTACAATAATTTGTGGCGCTTGGGCGGTGCCTATGATTAGACGTGGCCAATCTCTAGGGGGTACTTCAGCCGATGTAGTGGTCCATGGTTCCAACTCCTTCCCTTCTCTCAAAGTCAGAACCGCCGAGGGATTTAAGAAGTGGTTCTCGGAGCCGGTCCCTCGGTTTTCCGGCTCCAGTCGCCGTTTCCCGGCCCTTGCCTGGTCCCCTTGACTAGTCCCTTAATCCTACAGTGCTTCGCTATGTGTCCCGGGCGTCCGCAAACAAAGCACTTTATACAACGTTTGTCTTTGCTACGGCACTCAGATTGAAAGTGCCCGGACTTTCCACAGCTGTAGCATTTTCCCTGCCGCTCTCCTTTTCCCCCTTTCTCCCTGGCTAACATCACCTCTGTTAAAGTCTGAATTGACGTTTGTAATGAGTCTTGAGGGGGGCCCTCATCCAGAGCCTTGTCAATTATTTCTTCCAGTGAGGGGTCAGCTGGTAGGGTCGCCAGGATGCCCTTAGAGTGGGTGAGCCCTCCCTTAACTAGCTGGATGATCAATTGTTGGGTGGCGGGCCCACCGCCAAACTTCCCCTCTGCCGTGGTCTGCACCCTGCTTATAAATTGTAAGGCGGTTTCCTGGGCCCTCTGTTTTAGTTGTTGGAGGGGGAGAGCGGTACCCTTGGCCAGTTTTCCGAGGGCGCCGAGGCCACAGCGTTGTACTCCCGCTATCACCTCCTCTGGCAACCGCAATTGTGCGTCTATAGCTGTGTACTCCCCAAACCCTGTCAGTTGATTAATGGTTTCATCAATGTTATCTGGGGCTAGCCGTTCTGCCTCAAGTTTGGCCTCACGGCGCCAGTAGGCAGCCCAGGCTGTGAAAAGAGCCGGATCTAGTATAGCCTGCATGGTCTCCTCCCAGTCACCTGGGAGCCACGCTGCTACTGTTACTGAGGAGGCGAGTAGTCGTTTGACATAGGCTGAGCCCGCGCCATGAGACTTTACAGCCTCCCTAAGGTCCTTTATAAATTTGTAAGGCAGAGGTCGACGTACTCGGACTGTCTGACCATTCTCCACTTGTACAAACACGGGGAAGGCGGAGGGAGCTTGTGTTAACAGATCTAAGTCCTCCTCATCTACTGCCTCACCTCGCTCCAAAGCGGTATGAGTGGCCTGATGGAGCCGAGATCGATGAGGGCCTGAGGGGGCCCCCGGTACTGGTGGTGTCTTAGCCTGAGAGCCACAGCAGCTGCGGGCCCCGCGGCACGATTTTTCTACAGCCAGCGGCTCTTCGGTGTTACTTTCGTTTTTGAGCGCAGCCGCGGCCGGCGCGTGGGGCTTGTCTATGATCTG
>NW_020951814.1:0-6090 GCF_900497805.2 Vombatus ursinus
TGCAGCTCTTTTTAGTACCTTCTTCGTCCCTCCTCCTCAGCCCGCCCACAGTGACTCGTCGAGGATCAAATATCAAAAAGGGATGTCCAGCGCTAGTGTCCAGACAAAGGGAGCATACGTGGCACAGGAAGTGGGTCCCAGAGATTTGGAAGGAGGCGTGAGGGATCAGTGCATAGACAAAGGAGAATGTACGTGATGCAGGAAGTCGGGTCCAGATACCGGGGGGAGGTGTCTGGGGTCAGTGCTACACCTAGAGAGCATACGTGACTCAGGAAGTCAGGTTTGGTCACAGGAAGGAGGCATCTGGGGTCAGCATAGTACCTAAAGAAGGAGGCTAGACAGAGAGAGCTTGTTCTCTGCCGTCCCCCTCCCAAGCGGCACAGTCCTTGCCTCAGGAGCGCGCGCTCCGACCACTTCCCTGTACCCCGCTTCCTCCCCAGCCTGTCACAGCTCCACCCAGCACCGCTCCAGTCTCGGGAGCGTGAGTTCCGGTTACCTCTCCGAGCCCAGATCTCATCCCAGTACGCCACAACTCCGTCCAGCACAGCCTCTGCCTCGGGAGCAAGAGCTCTGGTTACTTTCTGGTACCCAGTTCCCGTCCCATGTTGGCACAACCTTCACCTGGCAGTAGCTGGCATCAGACAGTCCCTCACAATTCCCCCTTTTTGTTTAATTGAGGAGGCGGGGACGGGGCCTCAGTACCAATGTCTCAGTTTTGAGGGCCTCAATAGAACCCCTAAGAATCTTAAAGAAACATCCTAATATAGTGGGTAGTAACAATAATAGTATAAATGCAAAAAGAGCTATAAATGCCCAATGGGTTACAATGGAGGGGATGGGGAAAGAGGTATGTTTAATCCAATCACTAAGGCGATGAACAATATCATCAGTCTTGTGCTGGTGCCAAGTGTCAGATATGTTTCATGCTAGTGTAATTAACACCCATAAAGCCTGGAGTTCAGAGGAAAGGTTTGTAGCCTGGATCTGGGAACGGGCACAGGTATCATTACACCAAGTAGAAAGGAAAGGGAGAGTGTTATTAATGCTTCGTGACAGGGCATTGCAAGTGGTGTTATGATTTAAGGGTGTTACACAAATGGACCGTTATCTGCCATCACATGGCAACTGCTGTTTCAATTCCAGCCACATGTGTTCATTCCCAATGTCCTGAGTAGCCAATGCTATTTTATGAATCTGCTCCTCCAGCCGCTGATCAGTATCAGCCTGCACTTGGAGGGCATGGGCAAATTTATTGGCCAGCTCCTCTATTTGTGAGGCAAGCAATTGCTGGCCACTATATAAGTCCTGTATCTGGAACTACTCGAAGATGGATGCTGCCAACTCAAGGGCCCCCAGCCATTCTCTCTTGTGTCGATGATAATTAAGTGCTTTACCTATCTCCTCCCACCTCGCATCTTCAGCAGTGGGGAACCAATTGGCAAGGGTCTTAGCTTTTGTCAGTGTGAGGTGTCGAATACCGAGGAGGTACAATGTGGAGTTCAGGGTCCAGCTGCCTGGGTTAATCACATCAGTCAATGTGCAGTTCCAGGTAGATATGTGAAACTTGGGACCCCCCAATTCATCAGAGTCCTGAGTCAGGGTGTGTTGGGAGTTGGGGCAGATTAAAGCCTCGAGGGGCAATGGCTGAGGCTTGGAAACGGTATCCCATCGTGTCACACCCTTCCCTTGTACTATGCACAGTAGAGAAATTGGCCCCCCCATGCCCAAACTATGAGCGAAAGGCTTGATAAGTGGGGTCGTGGCACGGGGATTCAGGATTTGGGCACTTGCACAGGGTGGTATTCATGGTCATATTTTGGGATATAGCGAGGGCTATTTTCCATATACCTGGGTGGATAATGTCCCGGAACACTAACACCGGTTCTGGCATTTTGGCCAGTTGCTGACCTGTCTGTTTAACTACCCAGGAATGGAGCACTATCCCCCATTGTCTTTAAATAGGGTGTCCCTCAGGTATCCTTCAGCAACCCAGTTGTTACAAGGGATGGGAGCATGACACCGAGTGAATTTTGGCCATAAGGGGGTGGCTTTGCTAGCAATGCATGGGCGAAACAGGGGCCTTGTATAATTGTACCCAATATCGCAAATTATGCCACCAAAGGTAAGACTTGTGTGTAAGGGATGTCCTAAAGTATCATCATTAGTATTAGAGTTCTGGAGGTCCCACACCCCGGGGTATCCTCCAGTCCAAGCGCAAAGGCGCTTGCGACCGGTCGGACTGTTACTATCAAGACCGCCTGGATATTCCACATCCGTTATGCAGACTGGAATCCCCCTGACGGTGAAATCAGCTGTGGGTAAAGTCTTTGTTGTGGGTGTTTGTGCCATATCCCTGCCTCCGAAGAGGAGGGTGGCATTACCCTGTAAGATGATCTCTGGGGTAGCCTCTTCCCACGTCAGAATTTGTCTCTGAGCACCTTCTACCAGGATCCATCTCTCCACTCCCACCTCCTCCTGTTGCTGCAGTGTGGCCCTGGACAGGGATGCCCAGGGCACTGGAGCTGATGCAACCTGTGGCAAAGTCCCGATCGCGCAAAAAAGTGAAAACAGTTTACTCAGTTTAGACATCCTGACTGTCTTTCTTTCTGCTCTCTCTGAATTTTCTGTTGACTGTGTTTCTTCTCCCGTCCTTGTTGTCTCTCCCGGGGCTTCTTCAACTCGTTTTGTTCTTCTTTCTGGTACCCAGCGGCTCTGGCCATCAGGACCTGTAAGACATAAATACCCTGTCCCTCTCCACAAACTACAGATGGGCCTTGCCAGTTTCCCTCATCGTCCTTCCAAAGGACTTTCTGGTTAAGGGATGGGGCATGTAGTGCTGTTTTCAAGGAGCCAATTGAATTGCAAGTGGGCGATGTTATCAGTTGTAGCATGCTGGGGGATAGGCCCGTGTCTCTATCTAGACAGAGAAAATTGTATGTATATAAAGCTTTATCCATGTCTGCTTGGGTAGGCCACCGGCTGGAGCCCCGACCTCCTACTCCCCCTTTTTGTTTAGTGAGGGTAGCTTTCAAGGTACAATGGGCTCGCTCTACCATAGCCTGACCTGTGGGGTTATAGGGGATCCCTGTAACATGCTTAATGCCAAAGGATGTAAAGAAGGCAGTCATTTGTTTAGATAAATAGGCAGGCCCATTGTCAGTTTTAATGATGTGAGGAATCCCCACAGAGGCAAAGCATGGTACAGGTGCTTAATAACTGATGGGGTGTTCTCCTTACTGGATACAGTGGCCATTATAAATTTGGAAAAAGTGTCAATGCAGACATGGATAGTGACACGGCCAAGGTGAGTGACATCCATTTGCCACAAGTCATTGGGAAAAAGACCTCATGGGTTAATCCCCTTACTGGATGGAGGGGGGAGAAAAGGAACACAGCGCACACAGCGCCTCACAATTTGTCGAGCCTGTTCACGAGTTAAACCATACAGGCATCTCAGGGAGCTGGCTGGTAGGTGTAAAAGATCATGGGCTTGCTCAGGAGGGGTGAGGACTGGCAGTAGGGAGCACTGTAAAGCACGATCTGCTACATCATCACCCTCAAAAATGCCTCCTGAGGTGGACTGATGAGAATAAACATGGAGAATATAGAGAAGGTTGCTTCGCTGCAACAAAATTTGCTGTAATTCCTTCAGGAGAGAGGATATGGTGGAATTATGAGGTTGGAGGACAGCGTCCTCTATGCATCTAAGAACCTTTACTGCATATTGGCTATCAGAGATTATGTTTATGGGCTCAGGATATTTGCAGCAAGCATGGAGGATGGCAAAGAGCTCATTTTTCTGGGTAGAGTCATATGGAGTTTCTAATACTGTTATTTCCTTGGAGGCCTCATGATAAATAGAGGCCTTTTTGTTTTTTGTAGCATCAGTGAAAACATTTGGGCCTTGAACATGTTCTCCCATAACCTTTGTTGGGGGGGGGGGTGCTAAGATTATTTGCTCTAGCATAGGGAGAAGCAGACAGGAGGAATGGGGACTTATCTCGGCCCATTGGGAACAATGTGCCCAAGACCAATAGGTTTGCATAATTGCTTCTCGCTGCTCAGGTTCAAAAGGTAAGTAAAGTAAGGGTCGCTGTCCAGACAAGTGGACAGCCCTTTGTACTGCAGCTAAGGCTAGTTCCCCTAACATTTCATAATAATTTGGTAGCACCTTGTGAGCCTTCTTTGCATATACAAATTCTAATAATTTGGGACCTTGGTGTATAACACAAAAAGGACTCTGTTGATTGACCAAGGAGACTTCTATTGTACCTTTGGGGTCCCATCTAGTGGTCTGGGCCTGGGCAGCAAGTGAGAGTATTTGGGACACTGCTGCCTTAGCAGCAGGAGTCCATGCCCGAGGGGAGTTCAGGCTTGAATCTTTCTTCAATATATCATATAGGGGCCGCATTACAGCAGGAGGAATGGGTGTGTGGGCCCTGAGCCATTGAATCTGCCCTACTAACTTTTGGAAGTGATTCAAAGTGGTTATCTTATCAAGCCCTAGTTCAGGAATTTGGTTGCTAATGGAAACGGCCTTCATACGGAGGCCCAAGTATGTGAGTGGGTAGTTTTGCTGGACCTTATCAGGGGCCACCACCAGGCCATAATGAGAAAGAGCAGAGACGGTTTCTTTTACCAGTCTTGCTAATGTCTCATTAGTGCTAGTGGCTAATAAAATATCATCCATATAGTGAAGTATTGTGGCTTTAGGCCATTTGTTCCTGATAGGGTCCAGCACTCTTCCCACATAAGCCTGACATAAGGTGGGACTGCAGCACATTCCTTGGGGCAGGACCTTCCACTGATATCTAAAATCTGGTCCTGCATTATTGGTAGTGGGTATGGTAAAGGCAAATCTCTTTCTATCTTCTGGAGATAATGGGATAGAGAAAAAACAATCTGGGATGTCTATGACTGTCACAGGCCATCCAGAAGGTACTAAATTGGGGGAAGGGAGACCAGGCTGTAGGGTTCCCATGGGCTCTAGGGTGGCATTAACCACCCTGAGATCTATTAACATTCGAAATTTCCCTGATTTCTTTTTTATTTCAAAAACTGGGCTGTTCCAGGGGCTGGACGTGGGCTCAATGTGCCCCGCCTGTAATTGGTGCTGCACTATATCATGTAAAGCCTGGGTTTTCTCTGCAGGGAGGTGCCATTGGGGTACCCAGACAGGGTTATTAGATCTCCATGTTAGAGGAGTGGGTCTGATACAAGAAAATTTTTCTCGTTGCCCAACGGCCCCAATTAAAAATCCTGCGGGGGTGGTATGTAAACAGATGCCCCACAAGCCTTCAAAATATCTCTCCCCCATAAATTGTATCACAAACCCGTAACTACTAGGGGTCAGATGGTCCCTTTTGTTTTCAGCACTTCTGATAGCCCTTTCCAAACGGCCGCCTGCAGGTGGGCCACGAAATTCGGGAAGGGTTTATCAGGACCCTTTTTAATCTTGGTCATGGAGGGCTTTTGTTTCCCCAAAGCCAAAATCCTACTAAAAGCCCATAGGGCACATTGGGAGACAGCTGCATACACTGTCCGTAGTGCCTCTTTTAACTCCTTAATTTTCTCCCATTCTAAAGGAGCCCAGGTCCTCCCTCCATCGGATAAGAGTGGGGGAGGGGGCCGCCCCTCCGCGTAGCTTTCCTTGCTACAGCTTCCTGCTCCCTTGCTCGCTCCCTCCCGCGTGTGCTTTCCTGCCTGGCCCTGCTGTCTTTTCTCTTGCTTATTCTCCCATTCCCCGTTTACAGTGTCCTCTGCCTCACTCCTTGATTCTTCCTCACTACTGATTTCTGTTTCTTTCACTCTTTTATATACTTCTTTCCCTAGCACCTCCCGATCCGAGACCTTAACAAACATCTGTCCCATCTTCCTTCCCTCACCCTGTAGGCTATGGGGTCTCATCCCTCTTCCTGCGATCAGACCAGCTGATCAGCAGGGCCCTGGTCTATTTCTCCCACCCCACGTTGGGCACCACTTGTGCCGGTCCAAACCGCGCACTGTCTTACAGCCTGATCAGGCAACCAGGGTCATACTCACCGGTCTTCGGGATCACCCAGATTTACCAGAAACGAGCCGATCGGGGGG
>NW_020951815.1:0-14316 GCF_900497805.2 Vombatus ursinus
GATCTCAGATGAAGAGGGCCCAATCTCCTGCTCTTACAGCATTGTCTAACATCTCTTGCTACAATGCAGACAAGCAGGAAGGAGTCAGACCAGAGCACATATCACAGGAGCCTAGTGCCCACCAGAGGTTTTCTTTACTTACTCTCCAGATCTGTTGGTGAGAACAGCTCCTTCTGTCACTCTATTTTTAACATCAATCCTTGCAGACTTCTCAATTTTTCTTCATAGACATAGCTATAACTAGGAATTTTTGTTCCTTTTGGAATAGGGGTGGGGAGTGGGAAGGGAACTCTCCTGGAGTTTAGCTATTAAGTGTGTGTATGGAGGGGGATACGTAGGCTGTCAATAAGCACAAAGTTTCTACATTGCTGAAGTACTGGGTTCTGCTGAGGAAGAGTTAAATGCTATAGTTTGGGAATTCATCCACCTTTGGCGAGGAAGCACAATTCAGAAATCATAAGGTTTCTATGCTACTAAAAAGCTGGGGACACATGCAATTCATAATATATAATATAAATATCTATCTATACTATATATATATATACATACACACATCTATACTTTTTTGTTGTTGTTCAATCATTTCATTTGTTTCCAACTTTTCATCACCCCTTTTGAGGATTTCTTGGCAAAGAGTGGATTGCCATTTTCTTCTCCAGCTCATTTTACAGATGAAGAACTGAGTTAAATAGTGTTAAGTGACTTGCCAAGGGTCACACAGTCTGAGGCCAGATTTGAACTTAAGATGATGAGTCTTCCTGACTCCATACCAGCATTCTATCCACTGCACCACCTAGCTGTCACATATAAACTTATGTGTATGTTAATATGTATGTATATGTATATGTAAATATTCATATGGACTTGTGATTTCACTGTAGAGTCATACAATCAGTATATGTTAGCAGTGGGACTGGAACCTAGGTCTTCCTGGCTCAAAGGCCAGATTTCTATACACACATGATGTTTATATATGTAATGTATGTGTGCATATGGGTATGTATGTGTATATGTTTATGTATATATTATATATTATGTACATATATGAATACACAGAGAAGCAGATAAATGAGAAGACAACTAAACAAAAATTGACACTTTATTCCATACACAAAATCAACCTAAATGGGATAATTAAATAATTTATATATCATATATTAAATAATGTATACATGAAATAATTATTATTAAAATATGGTAAAATACAAAGAAACTCTGTTGAAACATGATATAATTCTCATAAATGATCTTTACATATTACTCATATTTCTTTGTTCCCAAATGTCTTAGCGAAGGAAGAAATGAGAATGGTGAGTTACATGCCTCAGATGTAAATCTTCCCTTTGTAATAAACCTGTTCCTGGGGGTTTCCTGCATCTTTGGAAGCATTTGTGACTACCTAGTGTGAAACACCTGGAATCTTTTCCTAGGGGCTCCTGGGAGATGAATGAACTTCTCTGGGTGCAGGACTTTCAAGGTGAAGGTTAGCAACAGAGACATGGAGGAATAGATGATGTTGCAGGGTGGGCTTCTTTTCATACCCTAGCTTTCCTCAAATCCAGCAGATATTTCCAATTATAACTAGAAGAAAGGAAAGCAGACATCAGCAGAGAAATAAATGAGATCCTATCCAGCCATGCAGACCAGAGAAGTGAAGAAGTAATAAAAACAGGGATCCAGGTTTCTGATAGTTGGGAAGCAATGAGAAGGAATTATAGCAACTGGCTGAGCATTTCAGTATCTAGCTATGTTTAATTCAACTTGACCTCTTCAAAACTCTCCCCGGGATCAGGGGGTTCATTTAATTATTTAAAATTTCATTTTTTTTTATTTTATCCTGATGTGAGAGCCAATTCAAATATAATTCTACTATATTGGGAAGAGGGAGAACTAAAATGGTGGCTGCTTTTGAAACACTGGAACGTGTGTAGTTTTTAATGACTCTTTTATCTAATTTAACTAATTTTCTTGCTCAGACAATGAATGAAGGTTCATTGCCAAATACTTGAAGAGGAAGAGAATGGCCAGTGGATGGAGGTTTCTTCATCTGTGTGATGAGGAGTTTGAACTAGTTAGATGGAAATCTACCCCCTCCCCCAATCCATAACATTTTAATCTTAGAAAGTTAGGATAGGAAGGGAATCAAAACAGGGGGTGAGGAGGAAGAAAAGCTAGGCAAGAGGAAGACAAAGATAAATAGAAAAGAGGTAAGGATGAAATAAAGGACTGGTAAAGTTACTGCCTAGAAAGTGTTGGAGTAGTTGAAAAGTGGGTGAAATGACAATTGGAAAAGATTTAAGGCAGAGGATGTTGACATCACTGAAAGACCCCACCTAGTATAACTGGAAGAGTTCCAGAGATCTTTAGGCTGCCAAAAATTCTTCTTACTCTATATAACAGCAACCTGTTCTTGCCCTAACCCCACCATGGGCAGTTACCAGACTCTGTACTGTATGGCCATTTGTATCCTAGGAAAAGGTGAGTCCTGGGTATAGATTGGAAATTTCTCTCCTGCACTTAACAGGCCCTGCTTTCAAATCTTGCACTTGTGCTTGCAATTCAAAATCCCTTCCTGACTTAGGATGAACATGGTCATTTTGTTTTCTGTCTTATTTCCTAATAGCATATATGGAAAATAAAGTTATCCAGACCCCAAGACACTTGGTCATGGCAAGAGGAGAGAACGTGCTGCTAAGCTGTGATCCCATCAAGCCACACATTTATATTTTTTGGTATCGACAGCTCTTGGAAGAATAATTGAAGTTTATGGGTTACCTTCAGAATGAAAAAGTCTTAGATGAATCAGGTGTACCAAAAACTCAATTCTCAATTGATTGGCCCTGAAACTCATCCTCTAATTTGAACATCCAACTCACTGAGACTCAAGATTCAGCTGTTTATCTGTGTTCCAGCAGCCTAGGCACAGCATTGTGAAGTCATCTCCTTTCTTTGCACAAACCCCCTCTGGACACCACAGAGGAAATAACAGTTAGAGACAAAGGCAAAGGCAGATACCAGGCTTTGATGAATTTAGACAGTAGAAATTTGGGAGTCTTTGTGGTGAAACTGAAAAAGAAGTCAAAAGAGCAGAAGAAAGAAAAAGAATGAAGAGCAGAAAGGGAAAGAGAAGAATGAGGCGCTGTAAAAGAAACAATGAAATGCAGTGGAAAACATGTTGAATCTGGAGTCAGAGGACCTGAGTTCAAATCCCAACCTTGCCATTTACTACCTATAATATGACCTTTCACAAATAAATCACCTATTATGTGCAAAGCATTCTGTGGTCACTCTACCTCCTTAACCACCAGTTTCTAAGTGGCACAGTGGTTAGAGTGCTAGACCTGGAAGTCAGGAGGACCTGAGTTCAAATACAGCCTCAGACACTTACTAGTTGTGTGACCCAGGGCAAGTCACTTAACCCTATTTGTCTGAGTTTCCTCATCTATAAAATGAACCACTAAAGGAAATGGCAAATTACTCCAGTATCTTTACCAAAAAAATCCCAAATGGGGTCACACAGAGTCAGACATGACTGAATGACTAAACAACAACAATTCATTTCTGTTAAAAGAATAAAAAGGTGATTGAATTAGATGACCTCTAAGGTCCCTTCTAGCTCTAATTCCAAGATCCTGTAAGAAATAAAAAGATTTGATGTAAAAGAAGAAGTGGATTGGACCTTGAGTTCTTAGTGTGAGAAGGTCTGAAGTTATAAGTAGAGAACTACAACAGAAAGTCTTGAGAAATTGTAGAAGTAGAAGGTGAGGGATTCATGCTAAAGCAGGAGAACAATGAGAACTTTCAGAGAAGGAGGAACCAAGGAGAAAGCAGTTAGGACAATACACTAATATAGGGCAAGCTGGTAAGTCAAAGGAATATCCTCATAAAGGAAGGGACCATTCTTTGGGCATGACTCCCAAAGAGCCAATGGTGTGAGAAGAGTAAAAACTCCTGAGTTAAAGAGGCCTTCAAGCAGTATGTTAAAGCTCTTTCACTGGAGCTACTAGCAAGAGAGATAGGGGCTAAGGGTCTTGCTTCAAGCAAATATGGGGAGTGGAGAGAATTGGGAAGTGACTTGAGGAGAGCAAAATGGTTGCAATTCTGTCATGACAAAGAGTTATGTGTTCAAAATGTGTTCAAAATTCACTTTGGTTTTTTTTCCTAGGAAAAAAGTATAAACAAATAAAGAAACAAAAACCAGAAGTGTTTGGGTATGAAAGCAAGAAGAACAGATATCTGAAGAAGAGAGGATCCTGATACAGGAAGCTGGAGGTTAGGAGACTCACACAGGAGAAAGGGAAAAAGAAAATAGAATGAACACATGAGGCTAAGAAAAAAAAATGAGGTTCTATCTGAAGAGGAGGAAGATGGATACTCTGCAGAGAAAGCACCTGTGGATGCATAGGTGCTCTCAAGTGAGATATCATCCTATAAGGAAAAGAGTGGTCTTGTGTATTCCTGGTGCATCTATTCAAGATGTAAGAGAGAATATTTCAAGATGTGGGAAATTATAGGACTACTACATATTTTCAGTGATTTGCTTGCACAAATGATGTTATATGAAGGAACTTAGAAAACAAGCTAAAATTATGAAATCTTCATTAAGAAACAATATTGATGGACAAATGTGGCATTTTTGTTGTGGTACATATAGGATCATTGGATTACAAATTTAGAGCTGGAATAGACCAAAGAGTTCATCTAGAACATCATTCTCATTTTACAGAGAAGAAATATTTCTGTATATTTAAAATGAAGGCCAATTAAGAGATTGGAAAATCTGTCAAATAAAGAGCTGGTTAAGATGATGTCTTAGAAAAGAAGATATTGTCTGATGGTTATTTCTGAACCTCAGCTTAAAATGTAACAATAACAAATTCCTGGTCAGGGATGGACCTTAGAAAGGTCAAACCTGTCAGTGAATTAGGAGGATGTCTACCTTAAACATATGAATACTGGCCAAATGGGTGGATGAGAACAATTTGTTCCAATGGCCACAAAGGTCACTGAAGTAGACACTGTGGAGTGCTTAGAGCATAGTCAGAAATCAAAATGGCCAAGGTCATCCACTGCATCCTGAGCTCATCACCAGTTCTCCTGACTTTTGTCTTGCCATTGGACTTCGATGATTCTGGTAGAAAAATGAGGCTGATGAGTTTGTACAACTCTCCCTCACTTAAATTCAATTCATGGACAAGTCAAGACATTGGTGAGGTCATTGGTCCTCTTCAAAAACAAAGGATGAACAATAACTCTTTTGGAAATAAAAATATATCTTCTGAAATATTGTGAATATTGTGCTTGAAAATTATATTGCTTTCAGTATGCTAGGTAGAACGCAGAAGAGAACTTTCCAGGTATTCTGGGGAGTAGTGGGGAGAAGTGTATGAGCCAAGAGAAGTGAGAAAAAAATGCTTTGTTAGTCATTGCTCTGCTGATTGCAATAGTGAGGAAACTGGAGGCCATGTACAGTCAGTAAGTCAAAAAGCATAATCAGGCTGTTACTCTGTGTCAGCACTGTGCTATGTACTCAGAATAGAAAGAATACAAAAGGAAAATAAATAAGGAGAATGGACCTTTGACCCAGAGTGCCAATATTGGGCAAGGACAGGTGGTTGCCATATCATTCTATTAATTCATATTGAGCTAAAAATCCACTACCCATTCAGCTTCATGGAAATTTTGTATTGGCAAGATTCTCTCATCCCATAGTCAGGCATTTCATTTAAAAAAATTTGACTATATAATTCATTCCTTTGCTATAGAGTAGGGATTCCTTTTGGGTTATTGATTGGTACAAATGGTTCCCATGGTGCCTTCCAACTCTCAGATTCTGTGATCCTGTGATTCTTGGTCTCCCAAGAGTTCTTACTAAAATGTAAATGTGCATTATGTGAATGGTAGCATACCACACAATTCAACAACAATTTAGTCCAACAAACGTTAAATACCTAGTATGTGACAGACTCCAAGAGAGCTACAATATTTCGGTAAATTACCTGTCCTAATCAACATGATATGAATGCAAATAACCATAATATACAATAATACATGATAAGTATAATGATGAGTTCTGACTTGAATTAACACAGTGACAGGTACATAGCCAGTGCTTAACAAATGCTTGTTCTTTGAAGTGAGGGTAGGCCATTAGTGACTTAAGAGATAAAGGAGTGGGTGGAGCCAAGATGGCAGAGTAAAAGCAATGACTTGCTTGAGCTCTCCCCCAAACCCCTCCAAATACCTATAAAAAATGGCTCTAAACAAATTCTAAAGCAGCAGAACTCACAAAAAGACAGAGCAAAACAAATTTCCAGCCCAAGACAACCTGGATGATTGATCAAAAAGGTATATTGTGCTGGACCGGGGGAGCAGCATAGTGTGACTTGGGCGTGCAGGCCACAGGGATCCTGGAGCGGGCCTCAGAGGATTGAATTGTGGGCAGCTGTGGCAGTTTCCAGACTTCTCAACCCATGAACGCCAAAGACAACTTGGAAGGTCAGTGGTAAAAGTCTGTGTCAGCAGGGGGAGAGAGAGAAGCCGGTGGTCTCAGCTCCCTTCCCTGAGTTTGGCGGGGGGCAGCAGCTGCTTCTTGAGCTTCCCGCCTACAGACTGAGGGGGAATCCAGTGACTGATCAGACCGAGATTGCAGGGATCTCTCTGCTGGTGCAGGAGTCTCTTGCTTTGCCGTGCTTGGATCTGGGTCACAGTTCTGGGTGGTGGTCCTGGGGCGAGGAGGAGCACTGGCATGGTTGAGCTTGTAGTGGCTGTAGAGAGGAAACCCTCCTCATAGATCCAAGACAGAAAAGAGAGCACAGGCCAGGAAAGGAGTAAACACCTTGCTCTTGATCATAGCACCTTGGAAAAACTGAAAATTTACAGGTCCCTAGAAGTATCTCTGAACAGAGCTGAATAAACCCCTGAAGCTTGGGACAGTACATTCTCCGGAAACAGACTTCTACCTTAACAAAGAGTTTATAACTCAAGTAATTGGCTGGGATCATAAGCAAGCAGTGCAAAAAAGAGTCAGACTATATTATCTTACTTTGATGACAAAGAGGAGCAAAACATACAACCAGAAGAAGACAACGAAGCCAAAGCTCCTACATCCAAAGCTTCCAAGAAAAATACGAATTGGTCCCAGGCCTTGAAAGAGCTCAAAAGGGATTTTAAGAAGCAAGTAAGAGAAGTAGAGGAAAAACTGAGAGTGATGCTAATGGAGACCCAAAAGAATACTGAAGAAAACATCATCTTAAAAAATAGCCTAACCCAAATGGCAAAAGGGGCCCAAAAAGCCAATGAGGAGAAGAATGCCCTTAAAAGCAAAATTAGCCAAATGGAAAAGGAAGTCCAAAAGCTTACTGAAGAAAATACTTCCTTAAAAATTATAATGGAGAAATTGGAAGATAGGGGCAATTTGAGAAATCAAAGCACTGTAACACTAATCCAAAGGAATGAAAAAATAGAAGAGAATGTGAAATATCTCATTGGAAAAACAGCTGATGTGGAAAATAGATCTAGGAGAGAGAACTTAGAAATTATTGGACTACCTGAAAACCATGATCAAAAAAAGAACCCAGGCATTATCTTTCAAGAAATTATCAAGGAAAACTGCCCTGATATGTCAGAAATAGAGGGCAAAATTGAAATTGAAAGAATCCACCAATCACCTCCTGAAAGAAATCCCCAAAAGAAAACTCCTAGGAATGTTGTAGCCAAATTCCAGAATTCCCAGGTCAAGGAGAAGGTATTGCATCAGCCAGAAGGAAACAATTCAAGTATTGTGGAAACACAATCGGGGTAACACAAGATTTAGCAGCTTCTACATTAAGGGTCCAGAAGGGCATGGAGTATGATATTCTGGAGAGCAAAGGAATTGGGACTACAACCTAGAATCACCTACCCAGCAAAACTGAGTATAATCCTTCAGGGTAAAAAATGGTCATTCAATGAAATAGAGGACTTTCAAGCATTCCTGTGGAAAAGACCAGAGTTGAATAGAAAATTTGACCTTCAAATATAAGACTCAAGTGAAACATGGAAGAAGTAAACAGGAAAGAGAAATCGTAAGAGACTTATTAAGGTTGAACTGTTTACATTCCTGCATGGAAAGATGATATTTGTAACTCGAGTCCTTTCTCAGTATTAGGGTAGTGGGAGGGAAAAAATTATGTGTTTGTATGGATAGATAGATAGATAGATAGATAGATAGATAGATAGATAGATAGATAGATAGATAAATAGAGGACACAGGGTGAGTTGAAGATGAAGGGATGATATCTGGAAAATAAAATTAAGGGGTGGGAGAAGATTGTACTGGGAGAAGGAGAAAGGGAGAAGTAGAATGAGGTAAAATATCTCACATGAAACAGACAAGAAAAGGTTTTTACAGCACAGGGGAAATGGAGGAAGGTGAGAGGGAGTGAGTGAATCTTATTCTTGTAGGATTTGGCTTAAGGAGGGAATAACATACACAATGGGGTATGGAAATCTATCTTACTCTACAGGAAAATAAGGAGGGATGGGGACAAGAGAGCAGGGGGTTGATAGAGGGGAGGGCAGATTGAGGGAGGGGGTAATTAAAAGCAAACACTTCTGAGGAGGGACAAGGTCAAAAGAGAGAATAGAATAAATGGGGAGTAGGATAGAATGAAGGGAAATATACTTAGTTTTTGACAACAGGACTACTATGGAAGTGTTTTGCATGACTACACATCTATAACCTGTGTTGAGATGCTTGCCTTTTCAATGAGGGTGGGTGGGAAGGGAGGAAGGGAGAAAATTTGTAACCCAAAGTTTTAAAAACACACATTAAAAATAAAAAAAATTAGAAAAAAGAGAGATAAAGGAATCTGGGATCACAGATTCAAAGTTGGAAAGGACCTTAGAGGTCATTTAGTCCAAACCCATAATTTTAATGAAGAACTAATGATTAAATGCTTTGCCCAATATCATACAAGTAGCAAGTGGCAGATTCTAGCAATTTTATAGAATACATTTCCAAAAAAAAAAAAAAAGAGAACATGAGTAAGGAGATCATCACTGTAAGCAGAGGGAACAGTATAGACAAAAGCACAGAGGCTGGAAAATACTGGCCCCTGAAAGAAGTTGAAAATAATATGCTATAAAGCTGGAACAGTAGACTTATGGATGGCCTTTTATATCAGGATTCAGAATTTAAATTTTCATCATTAAACAACAGGAAACTGTTAAATGGTTTTGAGTGGAGGCATATGACCAAAATAACAGAATTCTGGCAGAAATTAAATGTGGATTAATTTATCAGACTAGTAGCAGAAAGTTTCTAAGAAATGTTAACTGAGAGCAATATGGAAAGTGTACAGAGCTTAGGGTTTTGCCATGGAATGGAGGCCTGGATGGGACACCACAGTGAACAGCTATTGAGCACCAGGGAATAGTATGAGATCCCAGAGGACCTGAGAAGAGGATGGTTTGGGATAAGCAGAAAAGACTGTGAGAGGTGAAGCTTCCCGTCACAGTGCTTTGGACACTGGCTCAATAACTATTTGTTGAATTAAATTGAACTGAAAAACAAAAAAACAAAAACAAAACAAAACAAAAAACCCTACTTCATAATTTCCTTAGCACTGGCCAAATGTTTATGATAAGCTTTTGAGAAAATAGTGTTTTTTTAGGCAGCTAGGTGGTATAGTGAATAGAGCACCTGCCCGGAGTCAGGGGGACCTGAGTTCAAATTTGACCTGAGACACATAACACTATCTGTGAGACTCTATGCCTCACCAAAAACAAACAAACAAACAAACAAAAAGCAAACAGTGTTTATGTCTTTCCATAGTCTGTAGAGAAATTAGGAATCTAAAGAACATGGAGCCTTCCTATTTCTAGTCTCAAGGAAGAGAGCTTGGGACTTGATGAGACATACATTTGAACTTCACGCTGCTATATCTAAATCTTCTAATCATTAAACCCTTCTTCTTGCCTGAAGGAAAGTCTGTGTCCCATTCCTACTGGGCCCTACTTCCTCCAAATAGCTATTTTTAAAAGTATCAGATAACCTAAGTTGAGCTAAGATTTTAATGCCTAGTATTTGAATCCAACTCAAAGTTTCTTTGTTTGAATTGTCCAGTTTAGAAGGTGTTATTGTCCATTGTTCATTCTTGAAGCAGACCAAAAACATTAGGAGGCTGATGTCTTAACTTGCAAGTGAGTTGGATTTAAGTGAGGCAGAGCTGGGCTCCTTGGAGGAAGAATTCCTTGAAAGCAAAATGAAACCTCTTCTCTCTATGTAGGTCTGTTATCTAACATTTAAGTAGTTTGTGCACATGTCCTTGCTGCCTATGGTAAAGTAGTTCTTACCACACTCCTAAAGACAGACCTGAGAATATGCTGCTGTGGTGACAAATCAGTATAAGAAGGACTTCAAAATATTTCATATAACCGTGTTTTAAAACAACTGAAGCTCGTGTGGTGGGCATAAAAGCTAACAGGCAACCATCTGCTATGCTACCACTAAAAAAAAAATTGCTTTTTGTGGGATCCAATGAAGATGCTAGTACCATAAATGGAAAGGATCCAACCAAGTAAGGGAGGCCCAAAGCTCTTCATCTACATCATTAGGCCAAAGCTCAGAGTGAGGAAATCAAGGACCGAATCCATTCCTGCCCTGACCCTGTAATGGGCAATAGACTCTTTTGCTGTGTCTCCATTTTTCTCCTTGGGGCAGGTGAGTGTTGGATAGAGAAGGAAACTCTGCCCCCTCCCCTTTTTGGAGAGAGGAGGTTCAGAGACAGTGGAGCTTTTGTGACCTTTGAGGGTATAGGGACTAAAAGAACTTTAGTCATTATTTTCAAGGTACATGTGTACTAGCTGCTGTACTCCAGCAGATAGCAGCAGAGAGAAACAAATGCCACAAAGAGATTGAATAGCTGAAGATTAGCAGTTGCTAACCCAACTGTGCAGATAGATTATAGAGACAACCAACACACCATCATCAAGCAAAGGCGCAATGCTTGAGCAATGTCCAACAAAGATGACCTAATGACCAGTAGAGATGCTGCACTCAGCATAGGAAGAACACAAAGACATCTCCAAAGAACATCAGCTGCTCCATAGTATTGGAGGTGAGAATTGCTATGGTCACCCATAGGCCCTGGCCATCTGTATGCTCTTTGTATTCCCTCTATGTATGTGCCCAGGACCCATCTGCATGGGTGTATGTGGGACCCTCCAAGCACATTCTGTAGCTAAAGCCTCAAGAAAATAACCTTTCCCTATATCCCAGGGCTTCTCTCCTAGAAAACCATTAACCATGTATTTTCTGACAAGTTACATTACTAAAGATTTCAGGATGAAAAGGTTAAAAACTATACTTATGGCAATTAAAGTCATCTAAACTTATGTTAAGGGTACAGCTTAAGAGGTAAGTCTTGAGTAGAAATGCCTGAGTTCCCAGACTTCATTCTAACCTGCCACCTAACATAATACCAGCAATGTAGTAGCAGCTAGGTGGTCCAGTAGATAGAATGCTGGGTCTAGAGTAAGGAAGATCTGAGTTCAAATGCAACTTCAACCACTTACCAGCTTTGTGACCCTGGGCAGCTCACTTTACCTATCCTCTGCCTACTTCAGTTTCTTCAACTATATAATGAGTATAATAATAACTCCTACCCCTCCCCCCAACCAAGGGTTGCTGTGAGGATCAAATGAGATAATATTTTTATAGTGCTGAGCATATTGCCAGGCATATAGTGGATACATAATAAATGCACATTTCCTTCCTTTCTTCCTTCTAGCTGATTCCCTCAGAATCATCCCAAATTTTCAAATGCACTAAAATTTTTATTTCATGGAGTTTGAGAAGAATTTAGCTACTCCTATTCTAAATTCTTAATCTTGATCTCCAGATAAAATGTTCTTAATTCTTGGAGGTGCCAACATCATTAGGAATTAACTCTAGAGCTTGAGGATTCTGAGATCCAATGTTGACACAGTAAGATGCCTAGTGTTGCTAGGGTCCCATTCTTTCTTATATATGAACCATCATACATTCATAGCAATGATCATAGAATCATCATAGTTCAAAGCAAGGACATTTATTAACAGATTGAAAATTGTACTATAAATTTAAAGGAATTTAGAACAATTAGAAGTACACACACACATATGTAAAATGCAACCATTTGTCAGTGCTTCTCACAAGTTACAGCATTGTAGTTCACTTTTTGATTATTTTTTCTTAAATTCAATTTAAGTTTTTTCAGTTTCAAATTCTCTCCTCTTCCCCTTCAACTCCTCCACACATTGAGAAGGCAAGAAAAACAAAATCCATTACAAATATGTATAGCCAGACAAAACAAATTCCTGTATTAACCATGGACAAAAATATCCTGATGCTTTGACCTGCACTTTGATACCATCTGTTATCTATCTGGAGGTGGATAGAAAGTTTCATTATGAGTCCTTCAGAATTGTGTTTGATCAGTGTGTTTCTAAGTTTTTCAAAGTTTATTATCTTCACAATATTGCTGTTATTGTATAAATTGTTCTGGTTCTGCTCATTTCATTTTGCACCAGTTCATATAAATCTTCCAAGGTTTTTCTGAAACCATTCCTTTCATTCTTTTTTGCAACACAGTAGTATTCCATTATATTCACATATTATAGCATGTTCTACCATTCCCAAAGTGATAAGCATCCTCTCAATTTCCAATTCTTTGCCCTTACAGAAAGAGTTGCTATAAATATGTTTTTGTATATGGATCCTTTTCTCTTTTCTTTTATCTCTTTGAGGTATAGTCCTAGAAGGAGTATTGCTAGCTCCAAGGGTATGTGTAGTTAATAGCTTTTTAGTTCTAAATTGCTTTCCAGAATGGTTGGACCAATTCACAGCTCCATTAACAGTGGAGTACCTGCTTTCCCACAGACTTTGCAGCATTTCTCATTTTCCTTTTTTGTTACCTTAGCCAATCTGGTGGGTATGAGGTAGTACTGCAGAGTCATTTTAATTTCAATTTCTTAACTAATTAGTGGTTTACAGCATTTTAAAAATATGACTATCAAGAGCTTATATTTCTTTCTGTGAAAACTATCTATTCATATCCTTTGATCATTTTTCAATTAAGAAATGGAATTTTTCTTGTTTATTTCACTCAATTCCCCACATATCTTTGAAATAAGACCTTTATGAGAGCAACTAACTGCAAGCATTCCCCCTCAACTTCCTATTTTTCTTCTAATTCAAATGTTTTAGTTTTGTTTGTGCAAAACTTTTAAATTTTAGATAATCAATATTGTACACTTTACCTCCTGTGAATTTCTCTATCTCTTGTTTCATTATAAACTCTTCCCCTATTCATAGATCTGACAGACAAATTTTTTCGTGTTCTACTAAGTTCCTCATGATAATACTCATTATGTCTAAATGTTGTACCTATTTTGAGGTTATCCTGATATGACTTAAATATTGCGCTATACATACCTTCTACCACATGGCTTTGGAGTTTTTCTAACATTTTTTGATGAATAGCAAGTTCTTAATCCAATAGAAGGGATAGTTGGATATATCAAACACTAGTCTACTCTGCTTGTTTGCTTTTGAATGTTGTATGTCTAATCTGTTCCATTAATAAATGTCTTTATTTCTTATCCAATTCCAATTTTTTTATCATGAGCTGATACCTAGGGAAGAAAAAGTAGTACAAAGAAAACAATTTGTACAATGGCAACATAATTGTAAAGAAAAACAACTTTGATAGTCTTAAGAACTCTTATAAATGGATCAAGCACTTCCCCAAGAATAATGATGTGACATGCTACTTGCCTCTTGTCAGAAAGTTGAGAGAGTCAGCATGAAGAATAAGCTATATATATATTTTTTTCAGACACAACCAGTGTGAACATGTATTCTATTTAACTATGTGTATTTGTTATAAGGGTTTTTTTTTTCTTTTTTCAGTTGAGGGTCTGGGAGAGTGAATAGGGTATCGGCGTAGAAAAGGAAGGAAGGAAGGAAGAGAGACAGAGAAAGCAAGAGTTAGAAAGAAAAGAGAGGGTCAGAATCATTTTTTAATGCACAGAAGAGTAAAAAGGAAGATCAGGAAGAAAAAAACAGCTTTGAAAAATAAATGTTGAAAAAATTATATATTTTAAAAGAAAATTAAACTGTACATGATAGCAATTTGAAATTTCATAATCTGTTTTTTTAACTATGTATATGAAAATGCCCATTCTGTTTGTTGCATGAAGAGTCCAGAATAAAAATAAATGAAATAAAGTAAATCTGTGTGTTAGACTTGTCTCCTTTAAAGAGTCAAATATTCACAAAGTGTTTTTCAG
>NW_020951816.1:0-8576 GCF_900497805.2 Vombatus ursinus
AGACTTGTCTCCTTTAAAGAGTCAAATATTCACAAAGTGTTTTTCAGTCTTCCAGGTTAGAAAGGAAAAGTCTTTGAAATCAAAGTCTAACAAATCACTACTTTAATATGCAACAGTTTCCTTCATAACTCATCCTTGAGAAAAAGGGATATGAAAACAAGTTAACAATAATACTTTGCCATCCTAGACTCAAGAGTTAGCCCTAGAAGGGCTCTTAGAGAGCATCTTGTTCCACACCCATCTTTTATGCATAAGAAACCTAAGGCACTAAACAATTCAGTGTCTTACCCAAAGTGACCAAGCAAGATCACTACCGAGACAGCTGATGTTGTCATGAGTACCCAAAACATAACCACACCTACAGAGCTTTAAAAGCAAATGCTGTCCTTCTGAAAGTAACTCTAGACTAGAAATAATGATTCATTCTCCTCCTCTGTGGACTGTTCCCACCCCTCTCTGAAGAACATGTTGAACTTCAGTAAGGTAGAGTTTTCAAAGATAAAGCCTGTGAATTGAATGAGGGAGAGCTCCAGAGCTCAACTTTCTTCAATCTATTATCTCCTTAGACAGAATTGTGAGTTGGAAAGGAACTGAATTCCTGACTTGATCCTACCATGAGTACCAAGCTCTTCTGGTCTGTCATCATTTATTTCCTGGGAACAGGTGAGTCCTAGGAGTAGAGGGGGAGATTTTATCTTAGGCCTGTCAAGTTCTGACTCCAAATCTTTCCTTGGGAGCTTCAATATCAGTGTTCTCTTTGGACTTCTTTCTCATTCTACCACAGGTCCCATGGATGCTAAGGATGCAAGAATTACCCAGAGCCCAAGACACATAGTCACAAGAATGGGACAGAAAGTGACACTAAGATGTGAACAGAATTTGGGCCATGATTACATGTATTGGTATAGACAAGATCTGGGCCAAGGACTCCAACTCATTTATTACTCTACATCTGAAAAAAACTTTCAGGAAGGAGACATTCCTGAGGGATACAACGCCGCTCGAGAAAAGCCAGAGCTTTTTTCTCTTACTCTGCCATCATCCAGAATCAACCAAACATCATTGTATCTCTGTGCTAGCAGTAGAGACACAGTAAGGCAAAGTCAGTTCCTCTCTGTACATAAACCTTCTTCAGCCTGTACAATCCTGAAGTGTTGATTCTTTCTGCTTTCATTATACTTCTCCAACACAGGAAGTTATTTTTGCTATAAACACACACTGTGGGGGGAAATGCTAATTGTGGTAGTCTTATGTCCATATCCTTCACAAAAGTTCTAATTTATGCTTCAACACAGGGAAGAGGTTTGTAAATACCCAGTATCAACTGGTGATTGACATGGAAGTCATTTCTTAACTAGATATCTGAGTGTAATTGGACCATGAACTTATTAGAACAAAGTTCAAAATGAACATCAAATCATGAGACTGAATAAAGATGAGAAAAATATATTGCATATGTATGTAATTATGAAAACTTCATTCTGGCCTATCTAAATAAGCTCTTGATTCTGAAACATTAGGAATAGATAAAGAGATAGATATGGACTGTGATTATTAAAATTTCCTAGAGAAGTATAAATGTCATAAGGCAGCTGCACAGTGAGACAGCCAAAAGAGTACTGAAATCACTTAAGCAATCAACAAACATTTACCATGCTTGTATACTATTATGCACATGTATACTATGTGCCAAACACTATGCTTATGATCTCTACTACTGGAGCCAGTACCAACATTAGTGATATCATTCACCCATTAAAATATCAAAGTATGTATAAATAATGTAGACCAGATTTCTTAAAAAGTGGTCCCTGGCATTTGGGGGTACCCAAAATACTTTGGGGTGTCCTTGAGATCAAAATTATTTTCATAATAACACAAAGATGCTATTTGACTATTAAAAAGCTCCTCCCTTTTCCAACTACATATCTGTATGAAGCCTGATTTTCTTCATTTACTTCAACTGAAACAACATATCACAATAGATTGAATGCGGAAGCAGGTATGAGAATATAGCTGTCTTCCATTAAACAAGACATTAGAAACATATGGAAAAAAAGAAAATCATTGCCACTTTTCCCATGAATTGTTTTGTTTTGGAAAATATTGTTATTTTGCATAAAATTATATTATTTATGTTACTATATAATGAGCTTATTATTTTGAATGAATTAATAAGTAGATATTTTCAAATAGCTTTAATTTCTAATATGGTAAATATTCATAGGTATAACTCACATAAATAAAAGCTCTTTAGGATATTCAATATTTTACAGAAGCATAAAAATTTTCAAAAGTGTGAAGAGCTCCTAAGACCAAAAAAAAATTGAGAATTGTTGCTATAGGGACAACAATGACCTAAGCACAAGACTGAAAAATTGATAATAGGATGGGTTTCATTTAATGCAGAAATATCAATGATTCCTAACTATTCTTATCACATGAATGCACATGCATTTTTTAACACAAACATTCCTCAGCTGATACTATATGGCTATGCATAATGAAACACCATAATCTTTGAGGAAGTAAAATTTCAGAAGACCCAGAGAGCAATGGGAAATCTATGATATGCATAAGTATACTTTAGCATATGAACACTGAAGATTTGCAAGTAAGAAGTACCATAAAATATATCACCAAAAAAACATCCTCAGAAAAAGGAGGCCTGGGAAGCTGGGTGGTTCAGTGGAAAGAACACCAGCCCTGGAGTCAGGAGGTCTTGAGTTGAAATCCATCCTTAGACATTTACTAGCTATGTGACCTTGGACAAGTTATTTAACCCCAATTGCCTCCTCCTTCTGGTTCCCCCCCAAAAGGAAGTAGACTGGCCATGTTTAAGAGTTAAGGTAACAGACATTATGTGAAGTGCCTTACTGGTACACATAAAACACTAAAAGTTCTGATGAGTTGTTCCACAGAGATTCTATGTCGTATTTGTTAGAGGTCATGGGCAAAAATTACATGTGATCAGAAGTTGTGAATAAATTGTAATCTGCATCAGTGGTGGGATGGGATGGGGAATAGGAATCCACATAAAGGAGAGCATGGATACATTCAAGTATCAAAGTGAGACTTATTACACCAACAATCATAGCACTGCTTAGTGAAAACACAGGGCTGAAGAGGGTTAGGAAATCTTCCTTTGATGCAACCTCTCACCCTAACTAGTCAGGTAATTAGTCCATATATTAGTCAAAAGCATTTATTAAGCACATATTTTATTCCAGGTACTGTGTTAAGGATTAGGGATATAAATACAAACAAAAAGAAAGACAGTTCCTTCCCTTAAGGAGTTTACATTCTAATGGGAGAAGATCTCACAGAAAAAGGAGCTAAAGTAGGGTAGGAGGGGTAAGAGGGGGGGAATGGGGGGGGGTAGGGAGGAGGGGACAAGTATCCATGGAGGTGAAATCCAGGGAGTTAAAACCAGAATTGGAAAGGAATGAAGGCAAGCTAGCCTGGTTTCTTCTTTAAAATGGAACCCCAGGAGGAACTCACTAATGGAAGAAGCAGCTTGCAGGTATTAAGAGGTGGAAAAATCCAGAATAATCTTAGACCAGGGAGATTCTTAGGCTTTGGGGTCTCAGAATCCTTTTACACTCTTACAAATTATTGAGAACCTTTCCCAAAAGCTTTCTTATATAGGTAATATATTTGATGTTTGTAGGGAAATATCAATATGTATCATAAAAATTAAAATGTCTTAGAATTATTATCAAAATAGTTTTGATCTTGGGCTCCTTAAAAAGGTCTTAGAGACATCCAAGACCCCCAGATCACACACTGACAGACATTATCTTCGATTATCTTGTTAAGTCATTTTATGTCTCTGAGCCTAGTTTCCTCCATTGCCAAAAAGGTGATTTGGACTCAATTATCTCCAAATCCTCTTCCAAATCCAAAATAATAGAATTTGTAATTGGCTTCAGAGGGCTGACTGTCAAGCAGATTAAGGGAAATGATAGTGAAAAATTACCTTGATAGAATACAAAGGGCAAAATAAATTAGTGCATGATTATCTATCTTCAAACTACAGATTCTATCATTTCATATTGTTTGGATAAAACACAGCGTCACTCTTCATGTTTGGTTCATGTCTCCCCACTCATTCCTTTTCCCAAACCCTCTCTCACTGCACTTTCTCATTCTCACACTCAGTCTAGTCATATCCTGCTCTCTACACAAGGGGTCATCGATGCATTTTGAATCACTTGTTTTCTGCAGCCTTTGTGGACACGTTCTTAAATTCTATAGAGCTATTTTTTAAGTATTTGAATCATTCAGGATGTATCATACACATCACTCTGCTCTATGCAATCTGCAGTCCAGTCAAACCAGGTTTCTTGCTGTTCTCCTACATAACACTCCATCTCCCAACTCAGTGATTTTGTACTGGCTGTCTGGAGTGTTCTTGCTAATTCCTTCTGCAGTTACAAGATTCATCTTCAAGGTTCCTTCAAGATTCACCTCAGGTGCCACTTATTGCACAGTTTCCTAGCAGGTCTCCCCAAGACTATTGCCTTCATATCCTCACGCTCCCCACCGCCAGCCTTCCTTGTTGTCATAGCTGGTCAGTGCTTTTCAGGTGTGTCTGGATCTTTGTGACCTCATTTGCAGTTTTCTTGGCAGAAGTACTGGAGTGGTTGCCATTTCCTTCTCTAGTTCATTTTACAGATGAAGAAATTGAGGCAAGCAGGATTAAGTGACTTGCCCAGGATCATATAGCTAGTAAGTGTCTAAAGCCAGATTTGAATTCAGGAAGATGAATCTTCCTGACTGTAGGCCTGGAATTCTATGCATTGTACCACCTAGTTGCTGCAATAGGTTATGTCTGTATATGTGTGCCTGTTATCACCACTTGCCACTCCCACGCCCAATTAGGATGTAATGAATGCTGTGGGATCATTTCACTTTTGTCTATTTCCCTTGCCCAGTGCTTAACAGGGGTGGGGAATCTGTTCCCCACGCCTGGCTTATTTCATGATATAAATCTAATGAATTTTTGTTGATTGAGTGTGTAAGGGAAGCTCTCCACTTCTTCCAAGTGCCTTTATGTAGTCACATAATGTAGTCATACACCATGAGGTTTAAATATCTTAATGAGGTCTTAATGTCCTGTGATCCCTTTATTAGATGTGAAAACTTCTCTGATTGAGTCAAGAAGAGATTGGCTGAGAAACCAAATTAACCAGCCTCCCTTAAATGTATTTAAAAAGTTGAGCCCTTAGAAGATCAAGGTAGTCAAGGTTCAGAGAAGATGTGGAGTGAGACCTGTAGGGACAGAGGGAAGGGGAGGGAGTGTCTCCCTTCCTTCTCCCTACTAATCATGGCACTAGCTAGTGCTACTGAAAGAATAAGGAAGGAATAAAACAGCTAGGGTTTTTTTTAAGGTATCTTGGGAGAAAAAGGTAGGATCCAACAAGGAAGGGGCAGTCTCCTCCAACTGGATGGCAAGATGACAACTGACAAGAGACAAGTCTGAGCTGCTTATTTCTTATTTTATTGCCATTTACTTTGCCAAGGAAAATTAACTTTATATCAGAAAGGACAGAAGAAAAATGACTCACAGAGTTGCTACCCAAGAAAATAAAGGAAATAGTAAGAGAGAACCAAGCTGCCCTAGAAAATTTCAAGTCACCAGGCCTAGATGAATTATATATTTGCATTCTGTGTGTGTGATTCCTGTGTTTGCTTCCTGTGTTCTGTGTTCTGTGACTGCTGGGCCACTATCAGTGATATTTGAAAGATCATGTTAAAAAGGAGAGGTCCCATAAGATTTGGAGGTAGGTAGGTGGCTCAGTGGATAGAGCTCTGGGCCTGGAGTCAGGAAGACCTGAGTCCAAATCTGGCCTTAGACAGTAATTAGCTGTGTGACCCTGGGAAAGAAACTTAAACTCTATTTGCCTTGATCCACTGAAGAAGGAAGTGGCAAACCACTCCAGTCACTTTGCCAAGAAAACTTCATGGACAATATAGACCAACAGTCAGTCAAAAACAACTGAACAAAGCAACAAATTATTCTTAGGTATTATGGGACATATAAATGAATGTAACAGATTATATATCTACCCATATAGATATTTATATATCACGTAAGTGTGTGTGTGTGTATATATACATAAATATATGTATAAATATGCACACACATTAGAAGTACAGTACTAGGCAATTGGGGCCAAGGAGAAACACTAGCGGGTGGGGTGGGGGGATTAAGAAAGGTGGCATTTGACCCGAGTTTTGAAGGAAATTAGGGATTCAAAGAGGCAGAAGTGAGGACACAGTACATTCCAAGTATGGGAGACAGTCTGTGCCTTAATACTGTCTAGTGTAACCCTCCTTCTGTTTTGAAAATTAGGAAAAGAAAGTCCAGAAAGTAAACACTAAAGCCTGCCTCAAGTCATAAGGGTAATGAAATTATGCTCCCCTTCTCCATACACAGAAACAGAATTTCTTCAATGATCCTAAATTTAAATACCACCAGTGTTCCTGCTAGCTCCTAAATCATAACCACACCTACAGAGCTAAAAACAGTGGCGCTATTCTGAACGTAACTGCAGTCTACTAAGATTTATTCCCCCTTTCAAGGAGATGCTGCAGCTCCCCTTGGGAAGACTTGTTCAGCTACAAGGTTTTAGAAGATATGTTAATTCTGAATCCTCTGTGTTAAGCTAAGGGCTCCCCAGAGCTCAGCTGGTTTTCTACCCCCTCTCCAGGAGCCAGAGCTCTGTTCTAGGAAGCTGCTCCCTTGCTGCCCTGATTCTACCATGGACAGCAGGCTTCTTTGGGGTGTGGTCATTTGCTTCCTGGGATCAGGTAAGTCCTAGTCACTGATGGGAAATTACTTCCTCAGACTTTTTGGATTCCGGTTGAAATCCTATCCCTGAGAGATTCAGTGTCAATCTCTCTCTTTGGTTTATTTCTGCTTCCCCCACAGGTTCCATGGATGCCAAAGATGCCAGAATCATCCAAACTCCAAGAAATCTAATCACAGGAATAGGACAGACTGTGCACCGAATTGTGAAGAGAATTTGGGACCTGAACGCATGTACTGGTACCGCCAGGACCAGGGCCAGGAGCTTCAGCTCATTTATTTCTCCATAACAAGAGGAAACAAAGAGAAAGGAGACATTTCTGAGGGATACGATGTCTCTCGGGAAAAGGAGACATTTGATCTCATTCTACGGTCATCCAGAACCACACAAACATCTTTTTATCTCTGTGCCAGCAGCAGACACAATAAGGCAAAGTTAGCTCTTCTCCATGCAGAAACCTCTTTCATCTCTTACTGCAACTATGAGGTGTTGAATTTTCCTGGCACTTGCTACCCTTCCCCCAACACAGGAAACTATTACTACTTTGAGAAAACTATGAGCTAAACCACTCTTATAGTATTTATCACATACTGGCATGAATTGCAGATCCTTTGAATATGTCACATATCACTTAATGGGCCATGAAATCCTTGAAAGTAACTTTGTGTGTTGTTCAGTCATTTCAGTCACGTCCAACTCTGTTTGACCCCATTTTAAGGCTGTCTTGGCAAAGATACTGGAGTGGTTTCCATTTCCTTCTCCAGCTCATTTTATAGATGAAGAAACTGATGCATACAGGGTTAAGTGACTTGCCCAGGGTCACACAGCTAGTTAAGTGTCTGAGGCCTGATTTGAACTCGTGAAGATGAGTTTTCTTGATTCCAATCCCAACACTCTATACACTGTGCCAACTAGCTGCCACAAACTTTGTGTGTAGCAGAAACTAAAAGAATATTGTCATGCTAATGCATTAATGATTTATTAATAATAATAATAACTCAAGTTCTGTAGTATTGTAAGGTTTGCAAAGTGTTTTACATATATTGTCTCCCTTGAAGGTGGCAGTACACTAGATAGATGACTAGCTCTGGAGTACTAGAACCTGGGTTCAAGTCCTGCCTCTGAAGCGTCCTACCTGTGTGAAATACAGTATGTCATTGAGCCTACTTTGGTCTCAGTTGCTTCAACTCTGCTATGAGATTAGTGAGCGCAGGGTAGATTAAATGGCCTTGGAGGTTTCTTCCTGTTGTACATTTGTGTCGTCTTATGATGCTATCTATGGAGACATTAATGAAGTTCTATTAGTTCTCAGCCAGGCTGCAGTTAATGACTAATCTATATGAACGTACAAAACAGAACTAGTGAGATCTTCGCCACTTAAGAGAGACACTGAGCAGAGTTAATAGAGTTCTTCCAATTATTCTCAAGATATTCCAAGGTTTCTTGGGAAGAAGAGGAGTCAAAGCAAAAGTCTTCATTTGCAATGCTCCCAGAGCTACAGAGACTTTGGTGTTAACATAGTCACCGAGTTCCCAGAGAACATAGAGATGCCAGGAGCCATGGACTCATTGGGCCACTCACATCACTTCATGATGAACAGAAAAATCTACAATAATTGTTGACGTTTTTTCCCCCCTCAAAGTGTAACAGTTACTGTGAGCTCAGTTTCCTAGAGAAAGACTGAAGGAATCTTCCTACTCAGGATTCTAGAAGTGCCCCTGAGGGATTGGGAGTGTCTTTCTCAAATGTTATTGGCTGGAG
>NW_020951817.1:0-1711 GCF_900497805.2 Vombatus ursinus
GAGGAACTTCTTCCCCAGTGCAAATAACTTTTATGGGATATATCTATTGCTATCTACCACATTAGAAATTAAAACATCCATAAATCATTATGAAAATAGTTTTGTCCTTATGTACTCCCTGAAAGAATCTTAGGGAGACAAGAGAATGACTGCACCACATTTTGAGAATGGTGGTTCTAGCTTGTCAAAATCTTTTTGAATTCTACCTCCATCATCTGGTGTGTTAGCTATTTCTCCCAGCTTTGTAACTTCAGAAAATTTGATGAATATGTCCTTCATGTCTTTATCCAAGTCATTGATTAAAATGCATAGAGTCAAGCACATATGCCCAGAGTATGAGACTAGAGGTTTCCTGCTACATTTTAATTTACAAATTACAATTATATTTATAATTTACATTTATAGTTAATCTTTGAATCTGGCCATTTAATCAGTTTTGAATCTGCAGTTATAGAGTCCTCTAGTCTGTCCAAAACAAATATAACTACAGGTACATCTATACTTGCATACCATATACATATATATACACATATGCACATGTATGTATATGTATAAATATATATATATTTGTATAAGTATTTATAAATATAAGTGTGTATATACACATATATGTGTGTCCATGTGCATGGATATAGAGATAGAAATTGAAGTATTCCCCCCCAAAAGCTTCCCATATCAAGAAAATAATATGTCCAGACTACAATAAAAGAAAAACAAAAAAGGAAAAAAAATTCTTCAATAGCTATGTGATTTCATTGATCCACATTTTCCTTGCAGTTGTGAGACTTAAAATTGCACAGATCTAGTGGCACAAATTATGTACCACACATGACTTCTCATCATTATAAAATACACAAGAAGTGGTCATACAACCTCTTCTTGAAGACCTCAGAGGAATAGCAGTCCACAAGCACTTCTAGGCAGCCCATTCCACTTTTGGATAGCTCTTATTGTTGAGAATTTTTCTTTTTTATTGATATCAACTATAAAAAATTTCTTCTTTGGAACTTTTATCCATTATTCTTGGTTCTCCCCTCTTTTGTGGAAAAGGGCGAAGTTGATCTTTTTTACTACATTGTAGTCCTTCAAAGAGATGGAAAGAACTAGTATATTCTCTCTGCATCATCTTTTCTGGACAATCATGATCAGTTTCTTTAAACAATTCTTATATGACATGGAATCAAAGCCCTTAACCAGCTTGGATGTCCTTCTCTGGATACTCTTTAGGTCATCTGTCCTTTTTAAATAGGCAACAAGAACTGAACATGATACTCAAGATGAAATCATTCAAAGAAGGGATACAGTGGGGTTTTCACCTTGTTCTTGGAAGTGATGACTCTCTTAATGCAGTCCAAAATCAGATTAGCTTCTTTTTTCATGCCACATCACATTATTGACTTATATTGAGCCTGCATTCCACAAAAAGCCCAGATCTTTCTGAGAATTGCTCTCTAACTATATCTCTCCTGTCTTCTCCTTTTCTCTTCTCTTCTCTCTCTCTCCATACACACACACACACACACACATACATATTGTGTATCAAAGTGTAAGGGTTTCCATTTACCCTTATTATATTTCATCTTATTAGATTCATCCCAATGTACTATTCAAGTAGTTTTCAAACATTTTGTCATCAGGACCCCTTTATACTTTTAAAAATGATTGAGGAACTTCTTCCCCAGTGCAAATAACTTTTATGGGATATATCTAT
>NW_020951818.1:0-1211 GCF_900497805.2 Vombatus ursinus
TGTGGCCTCAAGGCCGCAAATTCCCCACCCCTGGCAGATGATACTACAGGTAACAGGCCTTGAAAATGATAGAATAATATTCTATGGCTCTATCTCAGTTTGGAAGATGGCTTCTAGTTGCCCCAGAGATTTTGGTTTGTCTTGAGCTATTTAACTTTTTCTCCAAGGCTCAGATATAATTAGAGATGGTCCATTCATTCAATTTGCAGATGACTTAAAGTTAGGAGGGGACAGCTAGCATACTAGAGGATAGAATCAGAATTCAAAATGATATTGATAAGCTTGAACTCTAATCTAATAAGCTGAAATTAAATAAGGATAAATACAAAGTTCTACATTTGCATTCCAAATGAATAATTATAGCTAACATTTATTTGGCATGTTAAGCTTTGCAAAGTACTTTACAAATATCTTATTTGATTTTCACAACCTAGGAGACAGGTGCTAATATTATCTCTATTTTAGAGGTAAGGAAACTGAGGTTAAATGACTTGCTCAGGGTCACACAGCAAGTAAGTGAGGTAGGATTCAAACTCAGTCTTCCAGAATCTAAGTCCAGTGATTTGTGCATTTTGTCACCTCTAAATACCAGATCAAGAGATATGACTAGACTTTCAGTTTTCCTGAAAAAAATCTGAGCGTCTTAGGGTACTGCAAGTTCAGTATGAGTCAACAGTTCAATATGGCAGCCAAAGAATCTAATGCAAATGTGGTTTATGATAAGAAAGGCATAGTGTCCATCCAGGACAAGGGAAGAGTTAACAGCACCATACTCTTCCTTGGTCAGACCACACATCCGAAACACTGTGTACAGTTCTAGGGGCCACATTTAAAAAAAATACACTGATATGCTAAAGTATGGCCAGACTAGTAAAAGGCTTTGAGTTTATCCAATATAAGGATTGGTGGAAGGAAATGGGGGGTATTTAGCCTGAAGAAAAGACTTACTGGGGAAAGGATTTTTGTCCTTATCTGCTATGTCCCTATCTGCTAATGTTATTGGGACAACCCTTGTCCAACTGTTTGCTGGATTAGGTGCCTTCTGAGCATTCTTCCAACTCTGAGATTCTGTGGGAATCCATGCTAAGGCATTTAGGTGCTAAGCTACTCTGGAACATATGATGTTTTGACCCTAAAAAAAGATGCAGAATGAGTCAGAGGGTTGTTTTTTACTAAAAACTGAGGAGAAGGCCAGAGACAGGTTGATGTGA
>NW_020951819.1:0-1225 GCF_900497805.2 Vombatus ursinus
TCACATCAACCTGTCTCTGGCCTTCTCCTCAGTTTTTAGTAAAAAACAACCCTCTGACTCATTCTGCATCTTTTTTTAGGGTCAAAACATCATATGTTCCAGAGTAGCTTAGCACCTAAATGCCTTAGCATGGATTCCCACAGAATCTCAGAGTTGGAAGAATGCTCAGAAGGCACCTAATCCAGCAAACAGTTGGACAAGGGTTGTCCCAATAACATTAGCAGATAGGGACATAGCAGATAAGGACAAAAATCCTTTCCCCAGTAAGTCTTTTCTTCAGGCTAAATACCCCCCATTTCCTTCCACCAATCCTTATATTGGATAAACTCAAAGCCTTTTACTAGTCTGGCCATACTTTAGCATATCAGTGTATTTTTTTTAAATGTGGCCCCTAGAACTGTACACAGTGTTTCGGATGTGTGGTCTGACCAAGGAAGAGTATGGTGCTGTTAACTCTTCCCTTGTCCTGGATGGACACTATGCCTTTCTTATCATAAACCACATTTGCATTAGATTCTTTGGCTGCCATATTGAACTGTTGACTCATACTGAACTTGCAGTACCCTAAGACGCTCAGATTTTTTTCAGGAAAACTGAAAGTCTAGTCATATCTCTTGATCTGGTATTTAGAGGTGACAAAATGCACAAATCACTGGACTTAGATTCTGGAAGACTGAGTTTGAATCCTACCTCACTTACTTGCTGTGTGACCCTGAGCAAGTCATTTAACCTCAGTTTCCTTACCTCTAAAATAGAGATAATATTAGCACCTGTCTCCTAGGTTGTGAAAATCAAATAAGATATTTGTAAAGTACTTTGCAAAGCTTAACATGCCAAATAAATGTTAGCTATAATTATTCATTTGGAATGCAAATGTAGAACTTTGTATTTATCCTTATTTAATTTCAGCTTATTAGATTAGAGTTCAAGCTTATCAATATCATTTTGAATTCTGATTCTATCCTCTAGTATGCTAGCTGTCCCCTCCTAACTTTAAGTCATCTGCAAATTGAATGAATGGACCATCTCTAATTATATCTGAGCCTTGGAGAAAAAGTTAAATAGCTCAAGACAAACCAAAATCTCTGGGGCAACTAGAAGCCATCTTCCAAACTGAGATAGAGCCATAGAATATTATTCTATCATTTTCAAGGCCTGTTACCTGTAGTATCATCTGCCAGGGGTGGGGAATTTGCGGCCTTGAGGCCACATGTGACCCTCTAGG
>NW_020951820.1:0-2199 GCF_900497805.2 Vombatus ursinus
TCCTTGCTCCAGCTGGGATTGTAAGGGAATTCCATCTCACGAGGCATCTTGTTCTCATGAAAACTTCAATAAAGTTGTTTTTTTCCCCTTTCTTTTCTTTCTTTTAGGATAAGGAGATTCTGATAAAACCCAGACATCGAGGGGACTTGTCTGAACTCAGCCTTTGGAGGTTTGCCCATCAGCATTGTCTTGAAGACCCTGACTAGTGGCTCAGTGGGGGGTGATTCAAAATGACTACCTTCAGGACACCACATGTTCTGTACAGTTTAGTGTTTTCCAACTTTGTCTTCAGTTGTGGACACATGCAAATTTAGTGGGACACACTGGTATGAATGGCCCCTCTTGTTCCAGTGATCCACTTGTCTATCCAAGTAGCCAACCACAGGCTAACCATTAAGGAAAAATCCTTACAGGTCTAGAGATACCTCTGCCCTGAGACCGGCTCTCAGGAATAGTGAATCCTTAGTCAGACCCACAATTTTGTGAGGGACCCCATCTATAGTTATTTTATTCCTGGCTGGACTCATTCTCTAGACTTCTCTAGTACCTCACAATAGGGGAGTAGCTCCCCTACCCAACCTGCCCCTCCAAATAGGTACCCTCTCCTTCCTACTTTTCTATTTCCCCTTCATGTGTTGCCTTCCTCCATTAGAATGCAAGTTTTTTGAGGGGAGAGACTGTTTATTTGTATTTTATAACTTTAGCATAATTAGTACAGTTAAGTGACTTGACTAGGGTCACACAGTTGGTAGACGTCTAAGGCCAGATTTGAACTCAGGAAGATGAGTCTTCTTGACTCCAGACCCGGATATTCTATCCACTGTGCCACTTAGTTGCCCAGCACATAGTTAATGCTTAATAAGTGCTCCCATTGTCTCTGTCTCTTTCTGTCTTTCTCTGTATATCTACCTGTCAGTCTTTCTCTCTTTCTCTCTTTCCAAGGACTTTTGATCTTCCTTGGAAGCCCTTTCTTGGAAAAGAAAACAAAGGTGCAAAGGCAATCCTTTTGACTGACACCTATTATCACAATCCTATCTACCTGAAGCAATGGTTCTCTCTGGACCTTTTTTTGTCCCTCATGTAAACAAGATAGACCCTTTTTTATCGTAGTTAGTTGTCATCACTGCTCATTCTAGCCATTAATACCCATCCTGTTTTTCACAGAAACATGTTATTCTTTTGCTTTTATCATCAACTACAAAGCCTTTTCACTTACATTTTCTATATATGATTCAAAAAAAAAATCTGAGTTTATCAGTGGGTTCCCTTTGTATCCATATTGGTCTCTTTAGGCAGTTCCCACTTTTCCTCCTCAATGAAATAATTTTCCTTTTTGTTTTCAGAATTTTATTCTTAAAAACTTTCTATCCCTTGAGATGAATTCCCCTGAAAAATATCAGGTCATTGGACCCAATCCTATTCTTTCTTAAAGTCCTTTGAAATATGATATCCCATATTTAAGGTGTTTGTAAGCCTACGCATGGCCCTACCTCCCTCTGTCATGGAGTAGCCAATTGACCCCAACATTCCTGTCATTTTTACTTTAGTAACCAGTTATTCCTAGGTTAGAATAGGATCCATAATAGCACATCTCTTTGTTGTTTTTTCTACCTTTTAAGGATGAAAAGATGATTAAAGCTAGCCAGAGCTTTTTCAGTTGTTCTACTTTGGCAGAAAGAGGGTTCCAGTGGATGGTCGGATCATTTAAGTCCCCAGTCCTGGTAATAGCATGTTTATGTGCTAGGTTTTTGATGTTTTCTAAACTCCTCATCTATCACAGGCACCTGTCCTTGGAAGACAGCAGATTTCCCAGTTGTTTATGTTAGGTCTACAGACAGCTGCCCGGGCAGCCCATTGGCATGAGTCAACCTTCTAGGACGGAGACTAATTTGCACTCTGAACACACACACACACACACACACACACACACACAAGTATGATATGATATAAACAGACACAAAATAGAGCATATCTTGCATCCATACTTGATTGAAACAAGTTCCATAGTCCTATGTCTTCTTTTTTGGAAGCTCGTCTCCCTCGGCATAGGATTGAATGACTTAGCACCTGGTGGCACCTGTGTATCCTCATCATCCTACCTTGGAGCACAAGAAGCTATTTCCCCCAAAGATGGCTTAGCTGCCTCCCCTCACAAAACCTGCCCTCCATACTTGACTGAAGCAAATTTCACTGTCCTTT
>NW_020951821.1:0-2199 GCF_900497805.2 Vombatus ursinus
AAAGGACAGTGAAATTTGCTTCAGTCAAGTATGGAGGGCAGGTTTTGTGAGGGGAGGCAGCTAAGCCATCTTTGGGGGAAATAGCTTCTTGTGCTCCAAGGTAGGATGATGAGGATACACAGGTGCCACCAGGTGCTAAGTCATTCAATCCTATGCCGAGGGAGACGAGCTTCCAAAAAAGAAGACATAGGACTATGGAACTTGTTTCAATCAAGTATGGATGCAAGATATGCTCTATTTTGTGTCTGTTTATATCATATCATACTTGTGTGTGTGTGTGTGTGTGTGTGTGTGTGTGTTCAGAGTGCAAATTAGTCTCCGTCCTAGAAGGTTGACTCATGCCAATGGGCTGCCCGGGCAGCTGTCTGTAGACCTAACATAAACAACTGGGAAATCTGCTGTCTTCCAAGGACAGGTGCCTGTGATAGATGAGGAGTTTAGAAAACATCAAAAACCTAGCACATAAACATGCTATTACCAGGACTGGGGACTTAAATGATCCGACCATCCACTGGAACCCTCTTTCTGCCAAAGTAGAACAACTGAAAAAGCTCTGGCTAGCTTTAATCATCTTTTCATCCTTAAAAGGTAGAAAAAACAACAAAGAGATGTGCTATTATGGATCCTATTCTAACCTAGGAATAACTGGTTACTAAAGTAAAAATGACAGGAATGTTGGGGTCAATTGGCTACTCCATGACAGAGGGAGGTAGGGCCATGCGTAGGCTTACAAACACCTTAAATATGGGATATCATATTTCAAAGGACTTTAAGAAAGAATAGGATTGGGTCCAATGACCTGATATTTTTCAGGGGAATTCATCTCAAGGGATAGAAAGTTTTTAAGAATAAAATTCTGAAAACAAAAAGGAAAATTATTTCATTGAGGAGGAAAAGTGGGAACTGCCTAAAGAGACCAATATGGATACAAAGGGAACCCACTGATAAACTCAGATTTTTTTTTTGAATCATATATAGAAAATGTAAGTGAAAAGGCTTTGTAGTTGATGATAAAAGCAAAAGAATAACATGTTTCTGTGAAAAACAGGATGGGTATTAATGGCTAGAATGAGCAGTGATGACAACTAACTACGATAAAAAAGGGTCTATCTTGTTTACATGAGGGACAAAAAAAGGTCCAGAGAGAACCATTGCTTCAGGTAGATAGGATTGTGATAATAGGTGTCAGTCAAAAGGATTGCCTTTGCACCTTTGTTTTCTTTTCCAAGAAAGGGCTTCCAAGGAAGATCAAAAGTCCTTGGAAAGAGAGAAAGAGAGAAAGACTGACAGGTAGATATACAGAGAAAGACAGAAAGAGACAGAGACAATGGGAGCACTTATTAAGCATTAACTATGTGCTGGGCAACTAAGTGGCACAGTGGATAGAATATCCGGGTCTGGAGTCAAGAAGACTCATCTTCCTGAGTTCAAATCTGGCCTTAGACGTCTACCAACTGTGTGACCCTAGTCAAGTCACTTAACTGTACTAATTATGCTAAAGTTATAAAATACAAATAAACAGTCTCTCCCCTCAAAAAACTTGCATTCTAATGGAGGAAGGCAACACATGAAGGGGAAATAGAAAAGTAGGAAGGAGAGGGTACCTATTTGGAGGGGCAGGTTGGGTAGGGGAGCTACTCCCCTATTGTGAGGTACTAGAGAAGTCTAGAGAATGAGTCCAGCCAGGAATAAAATAACTATAGATGGGGTCCCTCACAAAATTGTGGGTCTGACTAAGGATTCACTATTCCTGAGAGCCGGTCTCAGGGCAGAGGTATCTCTAGACCTGTAAGGATTTTTCCTTAATGGTTAGCCTGTGGTTGGCTACTTGGATAGACAAGTGGATCACTGGAACAAGAGGGGCCATTCATACCAGTGTGTCCCACTAAATTTGCATGTGTCCACAACTGAAGACAAAGTTGGAAAACACTAAACTGTACAGAACATGTGGTGTCCTGAAGGTAGTCATTTTGAATCACCCCCCACTGAGCCACTAGTCAGGGTCTTCAAGACAATGCTGATGGGCAAACCTCCAAAGGCTGAGTTCAGACAAGTCCCCTCGATGTCTGGGTTTTATCAGAATCTCCTTATCCTAAAAGAAAGAAAAGAAAGGGGAAAAAAACAACTTTATTGAAGTTTTCATGAGAACAAGATGCCTCGTGAGATGGAATTCCCTTACAATCCCAGCTGGAGCAAGGA
>NW_020951822.1:0-2202 GCF_900497805.2 Vombatus ursinus
AAAGGACAGTGAAATTTGCTTCAGTCAAGTATGGAGGGCAGGTTTTGCTGTGACCCACGGGGGCCATGTGAAGCTTTGTTCCAGCTTGAACTGCATAAAGACTACATAGAAATAATGCCCAAATTGATTGCTATCCTAGAGGAGAAAGTGAAAGAACTGGGAGTGTATATTTGTACTTTCCAGGTTCTCAGTGACAATGAAGTACCCCTTAAAATAATGGAAATGTGGTTCAAGGAGAAAAAGAGTATAAAGAAGCAGAACTCAGAAGTCTGTGTTTGGAAGCTGAAGGATGGAATATAACAGAAAAGGAATGGGGAAAGGACCAATGGACAGGTAAGGAGAGATAAACAGACCTTTTTAACTGTATAAAAAAAAGCTGCAAGTTTTAGGCAGAGGAGTGAGCCCAAAGAGAGTGTGATACTGCCCCCCTCCCCAGCCCTTGCCATTGATTAGGTGAACTTTGAAAGCTCAGAAGACTTAGACTTCCCATTTACATCCAAGAGAAAGTAGCCACGTTCTCCAGTCAACACCAGCCCCTTCACTGTATGATAGACACCCTAAAGGCAAATGAAGCACACATTGAGGAAAGGCAACTTCAAAACTCTACAAGGGGATTCTCAGAGACCAAAAGAGAACTGTACCTAAGGGGAACTTCATGAGGACCCCTTAAAGGGAGAAAAGAACTTCCAATAATCAAGAATTATGAGTTTACCTTTCAGGTCCATGAGCTCCCCAGACTTGACGTTATGAAATCTCCTTAAAGACCTTCAGTGTGTAAGGGGAGAAATTTGCCTTTGGTTTGAGAGGATGTATTTGTCATTGCTATGCCTGCTTAGGAAGCTTGGCTGGCTGTTGCCCTTGGCTCTCCAAGAAAACCAAACTGGCATCACTATGTGAGAATCCAGTTACAGTGTGTCTGACTACAGCTGATCAGACCAATACAAGCTCAGAACGCTCTACCACAGATCAGACACAAATAGTCCATGTGAACATTTGGGGTGGATTCTCTAAATTTGCACATCTCACATTTCTTTTGAGCTACTTCAATTCTGCTTTGCTCATAGAGTACAGCAACCTCTCTGATGAGGGCACACCCCACTGAGAGGTCCTGTGCCAGTGTCTCCCATGTCACTCAGTCAATTCCAAAGTTCTTCAGAAAGTAAGCCCTCTCTTTCTAAAAAAGTAATTTACTCTATCTAATAATCAATGGGTAGCAGATGAGTTGGGGGCTTGTGAGCAACGGTGCTAAAATATCTCTAGTTCCTTGAGGTTATTCCTAGAACACTGAAAGAAGCAAGTATTCAGTTACCCCTGGAGGCCCAACCTGGGAAAGTGAGACAAGAGTGGTTTCTACACTGTTGACCGATTGGTAGAATAGATATGAGGCTCCCAACAACACACAATGACCAACCTTTAGGTGATGATCCAGTCCTTAGAGAGGCTTGTACAAAAGACATAGTCTATTACATGGGTCATACTTAAAGCCTTTATAGCTTAGTAGAAACTTACAGAGCTTATATTATTTCTGTCCTATTAACCCTAACCCTAACCCTAACTCTAAATTTTCCAGCCCAGACACAGAATCCTGGAGCACCGGGATTACATCTGTGGCATGAGGAGGCCTTGGCAAAAGACCTTTGCTGTAGAGATTTGAGTTTTTATTACTAATGGACATTTTTGTTTGATGACTGTCCATGGAATAATTGCTGACATACAGAACACTTTAAATACGTAATCTCATTTAATCATCACAACAAGCCTGTGGAGGAGGTGCTGTTATTATCACCCCCATTGTACAGATGAGGAAGTTGAAGCTGACCACTCCAAATTCACCATACACGACTTGTCTACTGCTAGCCACTCCTAATTGCACTGTGACAGTTTAATGACATTAGTTCATTTCTTTGCTTTTCAGTATACCCTCAGCAGAAGATTCTCTTTGCAGCCTATAGCCTAACTTACTTCACTTAGATTTTAATTAGGATGTAAGCATCCCATTAAAACAAAAGCAAAGCTGATAAGTCCGGAATTGTCTTGAGGCTCATAGAAAGTTTAGGTAGCGCTAAGAAACTAAAAAACAAAAACAAAAACAAAACTAAAACTAAAACTAAAACAAAACAAAACAAAAACACAAGCTTTCACACAAAAATAAACTTCCTTGCTCCAGCTGGGATTGTAAGGGAATTCCATCTCACGAGGCAT
>NW_020951823.1:0-1852 GCF_900497805.2 Vombatus ursinus
AGTAGACAAGTCGTGTATGGTGAATTTGGAGTGGTCAGCTTCAACTTCCTCATCTGTACAATGGGGGTGATAATAACAGCACCTCCTCCACAGGCTTGTTGTGATGATTAAATGAGATTACGTATTTAAAGTGTTCTGTATGTCAGCAATTATTCCATGGACAGTCATCAAACAAAAATGTCCATTAGTAATAAAAACTCAAATCTCTACAGCAAAGGTCTTTTGCCAAGGCCTCCTCATGCCACAGATGTAATCCCGGTGCTCCAGGATTCTGTGTCTGGGCTGGAAAATTTAGAGTTAGGGTTAGGGTTAGGGTTAATAGGACAGAAATAATATAAGCTCTGTAAGTTTCTACTAAGCTATAAAGGCTTTAAGTATGACCCATGTAATAGACTATGTCTTTTGTACAAGCCTCTCTAAGGACTGGATCATCACCTAAAGGTTGGTCATTGTGTGTTGTTGGGAGCCTCATATCTATTCTACCAATCGGTCAACAGTGTAGAAACCACTCTTGTCTCACTTTCCCAGGTTGGGCCTCCAGGGGTAACTGAATACTTGCTTCTTTCAGTGTTCTAGGAATAACCTCAAGGAACTAGAGATATTTTAGCACCGTTGCTCACAAGCCCCCAACTCATCTGCTACCCATTGATTATTAGATAGAGTAAATTACTTTTTTAGAAAGAGAGGGCTTACTTTCTGAAGAACTTTGGAATTGACTGAGTGACATGGGAGACACTGGCACAGGACCTCTCAGTGGGGTGTGCCCTCATCAGAGAGGTTGCTGTACTCTATGAGCAAAGCAGAATTGAAGTAGCTCAAAAGAAATGTGAGATGTGCAAATTTAGAGAATCCACCCCAAATGTTCACATGGACTATTTGTGTCTGATCTGTGGTAGAGCGTTCTGAGCTTGTATTGGTCTGATCAGCTGTAGTCAGACACACTGTAACTGGATTCTCACATAGTGATGCCAGTTTGGTTTTCTTGGAGAGCCAAGGGCAACAGCCAGCCAAGCTTCCTAAGCAGGCATAGCAATGACAAATACATCCTCTCAAACCAAAGGCAAATTTCTCCCCTTACACACTGAAGGTCTTTAAGGAGATTTCATAACGTCAAGTCTGGGGAGCTCATGGACCTGAAAGGTAAACTCATAATTCTTGATTATTGGAAGTTCTTTTCTCCCTTTAAGGGGTCCTCATGAAGTTCCCCTTAGGTACAGTTCTCTTTTGGTCTCTGAGAATCCCCTTGTAGAGTTTTGAAGTTGCCTTTCCTCAATGTGTGCTTCATTTGCCTTTAGGGTGTCTATCATACAGTGAAGGGGCTGGTGTTGACTGGAGAACGTGGCTACTTTCTCTTGGATGTAAATGGGAAGTCTAAGTCTTCTGAGCTTTCAAAGTTCACCTAATCAATGGCAAGGGCTGGGGAGGGGGGCAGTATCACACTCTCTTTGGGCTCACTCCTCTGCCTAAAACTTGCAGCTTTTTTTTATACAGTTAAAAAGGTCTGTTTATCTCTCCTTACCTGTCCATTGGTCCTTTCCCCATTCCTTTTCTGTTATATTCCATCCTTCAGCTTCCAAACACAGACTTCTGAGTTCTGCTTCTTTATACTCTTTTTCTCCTTGAACCACATTTCCATTATTTTAAGGGGTACTTCATTGTCACTGAGAACCTGGAAAGTACAAATATACACTCCCAGTTCTTTCACTTTCTCCTCTAGGATAGCAATCAATTTGGGCATTATTTCTATGTAGTCTTTATGCAGTTCAAGCTGGAACAAAGCTTCACATGGCCCCCGTGGGTCACAGCAAAACCTGCCCTCCATACTTGACTGAAGCAAATTTCACTGTCCTTT
>NW_020951824.1:0-376 GCF_900497805.2 Vombatus ursinus
GGCCAGAAGGAACGTACAATGTTTGCACAGAGGCTGAAGGAGACTGGCTGTTCATGTAACCGGACTTCTCCTCTTATATTTGGGAAATCGGGGGAGGGTGAATAGACTTGCTCGAGATTCTCTGTCTAGCTAGTGGCGGAGCTGGTTCTAGAACTCAGGTCTCTTGATTTCTGGCTAATGCACTTGTCAGTGAAGCAGACAAATGGCAACAGGGAGCAACCTTCATCCTCTTTCACCCAGTGGAAAGCCCCATTGTTCCAGGGCCCATCTCAACCATCCAGTCTTCGCTCTAATTAAGGAGGTTAGAGGCCAACCTCCCCCCACCCCCCCCCTGGGCTCTTAACCTACACACACACACACACACACACACACACAC
>NW_020951824.1:476-1369 GCF_900497805.2 Vombatus ursinus
CACACACACACACACACACACACACACACACACACACACACACACGGAGCCTGGGAGACAGACACAAAGACAAACTGGCAGCTGATTGGGACTAAATGCAGAGGGAAGGCCAAGCCAGACCCTGGGATGCTGGAGGCTCTCCAGCTCTCAGGCCCTTCCCTGGAAGTCTTCCATTGTTAGGGACACCTGCCCACTGCTTCTCACCTTCCAGTTGGCAGCCAGCAGGCAGGGAGAGGAGAGGGGGTCCAATTGGCCCATCAGTAAACCATCAAGGGATGTTTGGCACCAGTGTGCTCACTCGCTCACTCTGTCTCTTCTCTCTCTCTCTCTCTCTCTCTCTCTCTCTCTCTCTCTCTCTCACACACACACACACACACACCCCACATTCCTTCCTAGTCACCATATCAGCTGCATCTGAATTTGAAACCGGCTTCCTTCCACAGTCACCTTAGAGTCAAATGCCGTTGTGCTAGAAGGAAAATTTTAAAACCTTGCTTGGCTTTTCCCAAGCCCAGAGGTCAGTAGCTTACATCAGGACCCTCAAGGTGACTGGCTGGGGTGAAGAGGTCAGCCAAGAAAGAGGTTCTGGCATGTCTCAGGGTGATGCCCTGCAGAAAGTCAGGACTCCCCGAAGAGCCAAGGAGGTAGGGCTGTGTCTCCTGGCTGGGAGAAGTATGGCTCAGGCAGCCGGGGAGAAGGGACTGAGTACATCTTTGAGATCCTTCCCTACATTCCAGGAGGCTATAAAATGGGTCTGATCACGCCCATGGAGGGAAGGCCCAGGGCTTTTCAATGGGCTTCCAGGCTCTCCTTAGCCTTCAAGCAAGCAGCTCAAGGACCCCAGTCCTTGGCATTTGCCAGCTGCTGTGCAGCTGAATTTCCAGGGGATTAGG
>NW_020951825.1:0-1087 GCF_900497805.2 Vombatus ursinus
CCCCTGCCCCCAACCCCCGTGTTACAGATCTCTTCTGCCAACCTCCTAAGTTGTCTTGAGTTGGAAAATTGTCTCAATCTAACCTTTGGTTTCCTCTGTCACTCTAGAATTAAATTTGAAGCTTATTTTAAACTTGGAGGGGAATATTGGGAGAGTTCAGGCGAATTCTTGCCTCTACTCTTCCACCTGGGCTCCACACCCCCTCCCCCTGCCTTATTAATTTTCTTTTCATAATTTTCTTGCATCACTCATTATTTTCCCAATTTTTCCTTTGCCACTATTATCTCTTTCTTTAAATCTTCCAGGAATTTGCTCAGGCCTTGGGTCCAAATAGCATTTTTCTCTGAGGCTTTGCTTGTAGTTGTTTGCACATTGTTGTCTTTTTCTAAGTTTAAATCTTGGTCTTCCCTGCCACTGCTGTAACTTTTTATGGTCAAGTTCTTTTTTTAGTTCCTTGTTCATTTTTCCAGCCTATTTCTTGACTTTTTGCTTTATGTTAAAGTTGAGTTCTGTTTCTGGGGCAGAGGGATCACTGTCCCAAACTTCAGGCTTTTTGTGCTACTGTTTTCAGAGTTAATTATGGGGGGGAGGAGGATCTGCAAGTTTTCAGAGCTTCCAAGGTGATATCCTGGGAGAGATGTGGTCACCGCTCTCCTGATTTGTCTTTTGGTCTTTATCTAGGAAGGGCCCACATTCCCCTGCAGCTGTGTCAGTAAAGGGTCCCCTGTAATTTCTTTCTGACCACTTGTCTGGTTCTTTACTGTCTTGAGGGCTAGAGCTCCTGAATCTGCTGTTGCTGCTGTCTTGGCCCACAGCCAGTACTCCTGCTGCTCTCTTGGCCTACACCCACCCTGTTGTCACAAACCTCTCCTATGGATCTCCTAAGTTGTCTTAAGCTGGGACAATGTCTCCCTCTGACCTTTTATTGGCTCTGCTGCTCCAAAATTTGATTTGAGGTATTATTTTAAAGTTATTTCGAGGGAAATGTTGGGAGAGTTCAACTGTGTCCTGGCCAGTACTCCACCATTTTGGGTCTGTCCCCTCCCTCTCCTGACTTTCACTGCTTAAACATGAAATGCTGCTTTCA
>NW_020951826.1:0-1003 GCF_900497805.2 Vombatus ursinus
CTTTTTGCTCACTCTTCATCAGTACCCTCTGCCCCTCTAACTGGAGGTTGGAGAAATAAACTCCTCCATTTAAGGAGGGGAACAAGACTGACATTTTCTCAAATATCTCCTGAATCCTCACTTGGCTCTACTCATTTTGTATTTCTTTGACTTTTCCAATATATCCCTATGCTGCCACATACCCCGTTTCAGATATGTGTGTTACCTTTCTCCCATTAGATTACAAATTCCTCAAGGCAGGGACTGTCTTGCTTTTTCCTATTTGTATCCTCAGTGCTTAGCACTGCCTGACACATAGTACGTACTTAATAAATATATGCTAACTACTAATAATTATTCAATTCCCGTGATACTACTGAACTGTCATGTCATGTCTCCAATATGTTGCTTCTGATTCCTCGAACACCATAGACCCTTAGCCTTTGTCACCTGGACTATTGAAATAGCCATTCAATTGATTTCTCATTCCCTAGTCTCTCATTCTGAAGTGTTTTCCACTCAGGTGACAAAGTTATTTCCCTAAAGGACAAATTTCACCATATCATATCTCTACTCAATAAACTCCAGTGACTCCTTATCACCCACAGGATTAAAAATAAAATCGTCTTGTTGCCTTTTAAACCCCTTTACAACCTGGTCCCTTCCTATGTTTCCAGTATTCTTATGTTTTGCTCCCTTCTGCACCCCTGATTATCCTGCTACGGTGGTCTATGTGCTCTTCCTCACATTAAATCTAATGAACCATTTCAGACCTCACCCTTTTTGAACTTCTTACAGCACTTAATATGATATTGTTCACTGCATCCTTCTACGTACTCTCTCATACGTTGTTTTTCCTGATATCTCTCCTATGTGACTCTCCTCTTAATTTTTCTTCTTCCTCCTCTTCTTATTGCTCCTCTGCTTCCTCTTCCATCTCCTCATGTTCCTCAAACTTCTTCTCTTCCTCCTTCACTGTCTGTCTATTTGTCGGTCTGTCTGTCTTCATCTCTCTCCTTCCCTC
>NW_020951827.1:0-1056 GCF_900497805.2 Vombatus ursinus
CTTTTTGCTCACTCTTCATCAGTACCCTCTGCCCCTCTAACTGGAGGATGGAGAAATAAACTCCTCCATTTAAGGAGGGGAACAAGACTGACATTTTCTCAAATATCTCCTGAGTCCTCACTTGGCTCTACTCATTTTGTATTTCTTTGGCTTTTCCAATATATCCCTATGCTGCCACATACCCCGTTTCAGATATGTGTGTTACCTTTCTCCCATTAGATTACAAATTCCTCAAGGCAGGGACTGTCTTGCTTTTTCCTATTTGTATCTTCAGTGCTTAGCACTGCCTGACACATAGTACGTACTTAATAAATATATGTTAACTACTAATAATTATTCAATTCCCGTGATACTACTGAACTGTCATGTCATGTCTCCAATATGTTGCTTCTGATTCCTCGAACACCATAGACCCTTAGCCTTTGTCACCTGGACTGTTGAAATAGCCATTCAATTGATTTCTCATTCCCTAGTCTCTCATTCTGAAGTGTTTTCCACTCAGGTGACAAAGTTATTTCCCTAAAGGACAAATTTCACCATATCATATCTCTACTCAATAAACTCCAGTGACTCCTTATCACCCACAGGATTAAAAATAAAATCGTCTTGTTGCCTTTTAAACCCCTTTACAACCTGGTCCCTTCCTATGTTTCCAGTATTCTTATGTTTTGCTCCCTTCTGTACCCCTGATTATCCTGCTACGGTGGTCTATGTGCTCTTCCTCACATTAAATCTAATGAACCATTTCAGACCTCACTCTTTTTGAACTTCTTACAGCACTTAATATGATATTGTTCACTGCATCCTTCTACGTACTCTCTCATACGTTGTTTTTCCTGATATCTCTCCTCTGTGACTCTCCTCTTAATTTTTCTTCTTCCTCCTCTTCTTATTGCTCCTCTGCTTCCTTTTCCATCTCCTCATGTTCCTCAAACTTCTTCTCTTCCTCCTTCACTGTCTGTCTATTTGTCGGTCTGTCTCTCTTCATCTCTCTCCTTCCCTCCTCCACTGTCAGTTATGTGATTTATATGTAGATGCCTCTCAGATCTACAGAAG
>NW_020951828.1:0-1242 GCF_900497805.2 Vombatus ursinus
CCTGTAGGTGGCAATTGGTGGTAAGGAGTAGCCCAACCTCGCCATGACCAGTGAGTTGGGGCGGGGGGAGGGGAAGGGTTTGAGTGAAAGTGCAACCAGTCCCAGACAGGGTAGCCAGGGAAACGGGGTCATCAGGAACAGGTTTAAGATGAAAATTATCTTGTTGCCTGTGGAACAGGCATTCTAGAGAGCGCAGTAAGCACATCACAGAGAGCACAGGCTAGAGTGGAAGGTTGGGGAGGAGTGGATTAAAGGAGATGGGAGTAAAGAATGGGCAATGGAGGATGGTAATGGGATTTGAGCAATAGCAGCCGGGGCTGTTCAAAGTCTAAGCTCTCCCTGGCTTCATAGCCATCACCCTCTGGCAAGGCACAGCTTCAAGAGTACTGATTTGCAGTTTTCACACCTGGGTTTAAATTCTGGCTCTATCACTCATTCCCTATATGACCTTGGATAAGTCACTTCTCCTATATGGGCTTCAGTTTTCTGTAAAATGAAGGTTTTGGAATGTTCTCTAAGACCTCTTCCAGCTCTGAGCCTGTGAGTTTATTGTTGTTGTTGTTGTTGTTTGTAGGCAGAGTTAAGTGACTTGCCCAGGGTCACACAGCTGATAAGTGTCTGAGGCCATATTTGAACTCAACTCCTCCTGACTCCAGGGCCGGAGCTCTGTCCACTGTACCACCTAGCTACCCCCAACCCCCCACCCCAAGTCTGTGATTTATGATCCACCTAAGAAAGGAAGATTCCATGTGCATCTCAGAATTCTTCAAGGGGGAAGCTATGAGGACATTGTTGCTTGAGTTAGAGATGCAGCTTCCTTCTCAAGGTGTCCACCCTTTAAAATTAAAAGCAACAAATGTGCCTAGTTTTCATTTATGATGCGTTGGCAGGTTCATCTTAAGAAGATAATGCTGTTTGAGGGCAGGGGCTATGTGCATTTATCTGTGTCTAGCATCTAGCAGAACTCCTGGCAAATAGTAATTGCTTTATAAATCCTTGCTGATTGGTCGATAAATTAGTTAATTGGTTGGTTGTACATACCTTCCTATATAGCATTAATTGATCTATGTGGTTGTCTAATTATTTTTGTACAGACCTGATGAGAGAATGTATTTCTTTCATCTGAGGTGGTCCTCAGGTAAGTTTAGAGAGAGATTCATCGCAAGGTTTGCCATCAAGTGATGAAATATTTCAGCCACTGCAGCTCATTAAGAGCCTCAACTAAGGTATGGAGAGGAGGTG
>NW_020951829.1:0-1242 GCF_900497805.2 Vombatus ursinus
CCTGTAGGTGGCAATTGGTGGTAAGGAGTAGCCCAACCTCGCCATGACCAGTGAGTTGGGGCGGGGGGAGGGGAAGGGTTTGAGTGAAAGTGCAACCAGTCCCAGACAGGGTAGCCAGGGAAACGGGGTCATCAGGAACAGGTTTAAGATGAAAATTATCTTGTTGCCTGTGGAACAGGCATTCTAGAGAGCGCAGTAAGCACATCACAGAGAGCACAGGCTAGAGTGGAAGGTTGGGGAGGAGTGGATTAAAGGAGATGGGAGTAAAGAATGGGCAATGGAGGATGGTAATGGGATTTGAGCAATAGCAGCCGGGGCTGTTCAAAGTCTAAGCTCTCCCTGGCTTCATAGCCATCACCCTCTGGCAAGGCACAGCTTCAAGAGTACTGATTTGCAGTTTTCACACCTGGGTTTAAATTCTGGCTCTATCACTCATTCCCTATATGACCTTGGATAAGTCACTTCTCCTATATGGGCTTCAGTTTTCTGTAAAATGAAGGTTTTGGAATGTTCTCTAAGACCTCTTCCAGCTCTGAGCCTGTGAGTTTATTGTTGTTGTTGTTGTTGTTTGTAGGCAGAGTTAAGTGACTTGCCCAGGGTCACACAGCTGATAAGTGTCTGAGGCCATATTTGAACTCAACTCCTCCTGACTCCAGGGCCGGAGCTCTGTCCACTGTACCACCTAGCTACCCCCAACCCCCCACCCCAAGTCTGTGATTTATGATCCACCTAAGAAAGGAAGATTCCATGTGCATCTCAGAATTCTTCAAGGGGGAAGCTATGAGGACATTGTTGCTTGAGTTAGAGATGCAGCTTCCTTCTCAAGGTGTCCACCCTTTAAAATTAAAAGCAACAAATGTGCCTAGTTTTCATTTATGATGCGTTGGCAGGTTCATCTTAAGAAGATAATGCTGTTTGAGGGCAGGGGCTATGTGCATTTATCTGTGTCTAGCATCTAGCAGAACTCCTGGCAAATAGTAATTGCTTTATAAATCCTTGCTGATTGGTCGATAAATTAGTTAATTGGTTGGTTGTACATACCTTCCTATATAGCATTAATTGATCTATGTGGTTGTCTAATTATTTTTGTACAGACCTGATGAGAGAATGTATTTCTTTCATCTGAGGTGGTCCTCAGGTAAGTTTAGAGAGAGATTCATCGCAAGGTTTGCCATCAAGTGATGAAATATTTCAGCCACTGCAGCTCATTAAGAGCCTCAACTAAGGTATGGAGAGGAGGTG
>NW_020951830.1:0-1840 GCF_900497805.2 Vombatus ursinus
TTTTGGAGGGTACTCTTCATCCAGTTTAAGTGGTTATCATAAATTAATAAAGTCCTCTAGGTGAGTAAGGACAGATAAGCTGAAATGGACTACTTAGTCAAGGGAAATCCAAAGCCCTAACATCTGCTTGAGGAACAGAACTCCAAATAGAGGGGAATGGAGTGATGACATTAGGTAGGGGGACTAACGGGGGAAAAAATGGAACAGGGGAGTGCCAAATTAATATGGTCAGAATGGAAACAATCAAACCTGAGAGGTGATTTTTAATGATCCCTGATACTGTGAAGGATTACTGCAGAAAGGGTGAAAGTGGGCCATTGTCTATCTCCAATTAGGACTTTTAAAAAATCATTCGGGGGCAGCTAGGTGGCATAGTGGATATAGCCCTGGCCCTGGAGTTAGGAGGACCTGAGTTCAAATCTGGCCTCAGACACAAAATATCTACTAGCTGTGTGACTCTGGGCAGGTCACTTAACCCCAATCGCCTCACTCAAAAAAATGGTTCAGAATATACAGTATGATGGAAGTGAAATGCAGTTGTACACCAATGTTTCCATGAAACTACTGTCTTAGAAAAGACTTAACTGAGGTTTCTCTTTCTCTCAAAGATAGCAGCTGTAGCTGACTCTTTTGTCTTCTTTTGCTTCTGTCATCCAATCACTTTGTCCCCTGACTTCCTCTAATGTTCTATCTGAGCTATTATGTAAGGAGAGGCCTTAGCCATGCTTATCTTTGCTGCTTATTTGAATTTCCTCTGTTTAATTCTCCTCATTGTCAGCTCCCAGGTACAATCCTTCCTTTTAAATGTTCCCTTCCCTAATTGTAAATGTAAGCTTGAGTGCATAAACTTTATTGTTTTCTTCTATTCCCATCTGTCTATCATCTATTGACTTGTCTGACTTTCTGTCAATCTATCTATCCATCTGTCTGTCTGTCTGTCTGTCTATGTCCTTGACCCTTTTCTCTTTTTGGTATATATTTGTTGCTATTGTTTAGTTATGTCTGAATCTTCATGATCTCATTTGGGGTATTCTTAGCAAAGATACTGAAGTGAATGACATTTCCTTCCTTAGTTCATGTTATAGATTAAGAAACTAAGGCAAACAGGGTTAAATGATTTGTCCAGGGTCACAGAGCTAGTAAGTGTCTGAGGTCAGATTTGAACACAAAGATAAGCCTTCCTGACTCCAGGCCTAAAACTTTATCCACTGCATCACCTAGCTTCCCTGGCATATATTACTTCACTTGATAATCTCAGCAGCTTCCATGTATTTAATTATTTAATTTAAAAACTACTCCCTCAATTCCCTCAGAAACTTTAATTGTTTTTAATATTATTTAATTTATTCCATTATTATCTTTATGCTGATTAATATCAAAATTATTCTGTTGACCTATAGTCTCACATCTCTAACTATCTTTCAGACATCTTGAATTAGCTGATAAACATTTAAAACTCCAGATATCCACAACAGAACTTGTTCTCCCCTCTAAATCCTCCTCACTTCCAAACTTCCCTGTTGGTGGCATCACTATCCTTACAGACCCCAGGCTCCTAACCTAGGGGTGATTCTTTATTGCTCAGTATCTCTCACCAACCATGTCCAATCCGTTGTCAAAGCTTTCAATTTCATCTTTGCAGCATTCTTAGAATGTGGTCTCTTCTTTTCCTTTATATTTCAACTACATGAATACAAGCCCTCCTCTCCTCACAATTAATCTATTGGAATAGCTCATTGGTGAGTCTTCTTGCTTCAAATATGTTTTATATTTCAATCAATAATCACCCAGTAGTGAAAGAATATTTATAGAATTTACTAAAGAAGATATGAAATGTTTA
>NW_020951831.1:0-1413 GCF_900497805.2 Vombatus ursinus
TAGAGATGTGAGACTATAGGTCAACAGAATAATTTTGATATTAATCAGCATAAAGATAATAATGGAATAAATTAAATAATATTAAAAACAATTAAAGTTTCTGAGGGAATTGAGGGAGTAGTTTTTAAATTAAATAATTAAATACATGGAAGCTGCTGAGATTATCAAGTGAAGTAATATATGCCAGGGAAGCTAGGTGATGCAGTGGATAAAGTTTTAGGCCTGGAGTCAGGAAGGCTTATCTTTGTGTTCAAATCTGACCTCAGACACTTACTAGCTCTGTGACCCTGGACAAATCATTTAACCCTGTTTGCCTTAGTTTCTTAATCTATAACATGAACTAAGGAAGGAAATGTCATTCACTTCAGTATCTTTGCTAAGAATACCCCAAATGAGATCATGAAGATTCAGACATAACTAAACAATAGCAACAAATATATACCAAAAAGAGAAAAGGGTCAAGGACATAGACAGACAGACAGACAGACAGATGGATAGATAGATTGACAGAAAGTCAGACAAGTCAATAGATGATAGACAGATGGGAATAGAAGAAAACAATAAAGTTTATGCACTCAAGCTTACATTTACAATTAGGGAAGGGAACATTTAAAAGGAAGGATTGTACCTGGGAGCTGACAATGAGGAGAATTAAACAGAGGAAATTCAAATAAGCAGCAAAGATAAGCATGGCTAAGGCCTCTCCTTACATAATAGCTCAGATAGAACATTAGAGGAAGTCAGGGGACAAAGTGATTGGATGACAGAAGCAAAAGAAGACAAAAGAGTCAGCTACAGCTGCTATCTTTGAGAGAAAGAGAAACCTCAGTTAAGTCTTTTCTAAGACAGTAGTTTCATGGAAACATTGGTGTACAACTGCATTTCACTTCCATCATACTGTATATTCTGAACCATTTTTTTGAGTGAGGCGATTGGGGTTAAGTGACCTGCCCAGAGTCACACAGCTAGTAGATATTTTGTGTCTGAGGCCAGATTTGAACTCAGGTCCTCCTAACTCCAGGGCCAGGGCTATATCCACTATGCCACCTAGCTGCCCCCGAATGATTTTTTAAAAGTCCTAATTGGAGATAGACAATGGCCCACTTTCACCCTTTCTGCAGTAATCCTTCACAGTATCAGGGATCATTAAAAATCACCTCTCAGGTTTGATTGTTTCCATTCTGACCATATTAATTTGGCACTCCCCTGTTCCATTTTTTCCCCCGTTAGTCCCCCTACCTAATGTCATCACTCCATTCCCCTCTATTTGGAGTTCTGTTCCTCAAGCAGATGTTAGGGCTTTGGATTTCCCTTGACTAAGTAGTCCATTTCAGCTTATCTGTCCTTACTCACCTAGAGGACTTTATTAATTTATGATAACCACTTAAACTGGATGAAGAGTACCCTCCAAAA
>NW_020951832.1:0-6224 GCF_900497805.2 Vombatus ursinus
GCTACTTCCCCGTATCCTGTTCCTACCCCAGTTCACCACAACTCCACATGGTACAGCGCCCTGCCTCGGGAGTGTGAGCTCCGGTTACTTCCTAATATCTTGTCCCTGCCCCATCTTGCCACAACCCCCACATGGCACGTAGCCAACATCAGACAATCCCTCACAATTCCCCCTTTTTGTTTAATCAAGGGGGCGGAGACGGGGTCTCAAGACTAGGGCCTTGGTATTGAGTGCCTCTAATGAACCTCTAAGAATCCTAAGGAAACACCCTAATATAGTGGGTAGTAACAATAACAGTATAAATGCAAAAAGAGCTATAAATGCCCAATGGGTTATAAGGGAGGGGATGGAGAAAGAGGTATGCTTAATCCAATCTCTAAGGTGATGAACAATATCATCAGTCTCGTGCTGGTGCCAAGTGTCAGATATGTTCCGTGCCAGTCTAATTAGTACCCGCAAAGCCTGGAGTTCAGAGGAAAGATTTGTAGCCTGGATCTGGGAAAGGGTACGGGTATCATTACACCAAATAGAAAAGAAAGGGAGAGTGTCATTTATGCTTTGTGAAAGGGTGACGCAAGTGGCGTTATGGTTTAAGGATGTTACACAAATGGATCGATATCGGCCATTGCATGGCAACTGCTCTCTCAATTCCAGCCATATAAGTTCATTCCCAGTGTCCTGGGTAGCCAATGCTATTTTTGAATCTGCTCCTCCAGCTGCTGATCAATATCAGCCTGCACTTGGAGGGCGTGGGCAAATTTATTGGCCAGCTCCTCTATTTGTGAGGCAAGCAATTGCTGTCCGCTATATAAGTCCTGTATCTGGAACTCCTCGAAGATGGATGCCGCCAACGCAAGTGCCCCCAGCCATTCTCTCTTGTGTCGATGATAATTGATTGCTTTACCTGTCTTGTCCCACCTGGCATCTTCAGCAGTGGGGAACCAATTGGCAGGGGTCTTAGCTTTTGTCAGTGTAAGGTGGTGAATGCCGAGGAGGTACAATGTGGAGTTCAGGGTCCAGCTGCCCAGTAAGATGATCTCAGGAGTAGCCTCTTCCCATGTCAGGATTTGTCTTTGAGCACCTTCTACCAGGATCCATCTCTCCACTGCCGCCTCCTCCTGTTGCTGCAGTGTGGCCTTGGACAGGGGTGCCCAGGGCACTGGAGCTGATGTAACCTATGGCAAAGTCCCTATTGCGCAAAAAAGTGAAAACAGTTTACTTAGTTTAGTCATCCTAACTGTCTTTTCTTTCTGCTCTTTCTGAATTTTCTGTTGACTGTGTTTCTTCTCCCATCCTTGTTGTCTCTCCCGGGGCTTCTTCAACTTGTTTTGTTTTTCTTTCTGGTACCCAGCGGCTCTGGCCATCAGGATCTGTAAGACATAAATACCCCGGTCCTCTCCACAACACTACAGATGGGCCTTGCCAGTTTCCCTCATTGTCCTTCCAGAGGACTTTCTGGTTAAGGGATGGTGCATGTAGTGCTGTTTTTAAGGAGCCAGTTGAATTGCAAGTGGGTGGTGTTATTAGCTGTAGCATGCTGGGGGATAGGCCCGTGTCTCTATGTAGACAGAGAAAATTGTATGTATATAAAGCTTTATCCACATCTGCTTGGGTAGGCCACTGCCCGGAGCCCCGACCTCCTACTCCCCCTTTTTGTTTAATAAGGGTGGCTTTCAAGGTACGATGGGCTCGCTCAACAATAGCCTGGCCTGTGGGGTTATAGGGGATCCCTGTAACATGCTTAATGCCAAAGGATGTAAAGAAGGCAGTCATTTGTGTAGATAAATAGGCAGGCCCGTTGTCAGTTTTAATGACGTGAGGGATCCCCACAGAGGTGAAGCAATGGTACAGATGCTTAATAACTGCTGGGGTGTTCTCCTTACTGGATACAGTGGCCATCATAAATTTGGAAAAGGTATCAATGCAGACATGGATAGCGACACGGCCAAGGTGAGTAACATTTATTTGCCACAAGTCATTGGGAAAAAGACCTCGTGGGTTAATCCCCTTTCTGGGTGGAGGGGGGAGGAAAGGAACACAGTGCACACATTGCCTCACAATTTGTCGAGCCTGTTCATGAGTTAAACCATACAGGCATCTCAGGGAGCTCGCAGGTAGGTGTAAAAAATCATGGGCTTGTTCAGGAGGGGTGAGGACTGGCAGTAGGGAGCACTGTAAAGCACGATCCACTACATCATTGCCCTCAAAAATGCCTCCTGAGGTGGACTGATGAGAATAAACATGGAGAATGTAGAGGGGGTTGTTTCGCTGCAACAAAATTTGCTGTAGCTCACCCAGGAGAATGGATATGGTGGAATTATGAGGTTGGAGGACAGTGTCCTCTATGCATCTAAGAACCTTTACTGCATATTGACTATCAGAGATTATGTTTATAGGCTCAGGATATTTACGGCAAGCATGGAAGATGGCAAAGAGCTAATTTTTCTGGGTAGAGTCATAGGGGGTTTCTAATACTGTTATTTCCTTGGAGGCCTCATGATAAATAGAGGCCTTTCGGTTTTTTGTAGCATCAGTGAAAATATTTGGGCCTTGAACAGGTTTTCCCATAACCTTTTGTTGGGGGGGTACTAAGGTTATTTGCTCTAGCATAGGGAGGAGCAGGCAGGAGGAATGGGGACTCACCTCGGCCCATTGGGAGCAATGTGCCCAAGACCAATAGGTTTACATAATGGCTTCTCGCTGTCCAGGTTCAAAAGCGAGTAAAGTAAAGGTTGCTGCCCAGACAGGTGGACAGCCCTTTGTACGGCAGCTAAGGCTAGTTCCCCTAACATTTCATAATAATTTGGCAGCACCTTGTGAGCCTTCTCTGCATATACAAATTCTAATAATTTGGGACCTTGGTGTATACAAAAAGGGCTCTGTTGATTGACCAAGGAGACCTCTATTGTACCTTTGGGGTCCCATCTGGCGGTCTGGGCCTGGGCAGCAAGTGAGAGTATTTGGGACACGAGTTCAAATCTAAATTTCCTTTTAAGATATCATATAAAAGCTGCATCACAGCAGGAGGAATGGGCGTATGGCCCGGAGCCATTGGATCTCTCCCACTAACTTTTGGAAGTGATTCAAGGTGGTTATCTTATCAAGCCTTAGTTCAGGAATTTGATTGATAATAGAAACAGCCTCCATATGAAGGCCCAGGTATGTGAGTGGGTAGTTTTGTTGGACCTTATCAGGGGCCACCACCAGACCATAATGAGTAAGAGCAGAGACGGTTTCTTTTACCAATCTTGCTAGTGTCTCATCAGTGCTAGTGGCCAATAAAATATCATCCATATAATGAAGTATTGTGGCTTTAGGCCATTTGAACCTGATAGGGTCCAGCACTCTCCCCACATAAGCCTGGCATAAGGTGGGGCTGCAGCACATTCCTTGGGGCAGGACCTTCCACTGATATCTTAAATCTGGCCCTGCATTATTGGTAGTGGGTATGGTAAAGGCAAATCTCTTTCTATCTTCTGGGGATAATGGGATAGAGAAAAAACAATCTTGGATGTCTATGACTGTCACAGGCCATCCAGAAGGCACTAGATAAGGGGAGGGGAGGCCAGGCTGTAGGGTTCCCATGGACTCTAGGGTGGAGTTAACTGCTCTGAGGTCTATTAACATTCGAAATTTCCCTGATTTCTTTTTTATTACAAACACTGGACTGTTCCAGGGGCTGGAATGTGGGCTCAATGTGCCGTGCCTGTAACTGGTTCTGCACTATATCACGTAAAGCCTGGGCTTTCTCTGCAGGGAGGGGCCATTGGGGTACCCAGACTGGGTTATTAGATCTCCATGTTAGAGGAGTGGGTCTGATACAAGAAAATTTTTCTTGTTGCCCAACAGCCCCAATTAAAAATCCTGCGGGGGTGGTATATAAACAGATGCCCCACAAGCCTTCAAAATATCCCTTCCCCATAAATTGTATCTCAAACCAGCAACCACTAGGGGTCGGATGGTCCCTTGCTTATCCGCAAATTGCCAGGGCAGATCCTCTGCTGATACCCATGCTTGTTGAGCTCCTCCGACCCCATTGATCATTGTGGCATTGGTTTGGACTGGCCAAGATGGGGCCAAAATGGTTGTGAGATGACAGAATGATCAGCTCCTGTGTCTAATAATCCCTTGAAGGATCACCCCTTAATTTGGACAGTTGCCCATGGCTTACTGTGTTCCATATGTTGTACCCAATTAATATCATTATTGTGCCCATCCAACAGGGGGAGGGCTTGAGCCACTACCTCCCCTTTGTCTATGTAAGCTGCCGAATCATGTGGGTTAGTTACTATAATCTGTTGCTGGGGTTGGTGAGCAATAACCGTGGTGTGGACAATAACGGGGGTATATAACGAAAGGCCCACCACGAGGGCTGCTTGGAGGGCAGAATTAAGCCCAGTCACTGGCACCATGGTTATATCTCTGGGGTCGATTTGGAAATTTCCTTTGCTGTGAAGGGGAAGTCCGAACCACCAGGTAGAAGTCGGAGATATTCCTGATGCAGACCCGAAGGCGCATTCTAAGGAGGTTGAGCTTCCATCTGGTAAGCGTGTTGAGGGGTCCTCCAGGGGTCCCTTGCCCCGTTTCCCGACTTTGGCTTGCGGCACTCCTTAGCATAATGGCCGGATTTGTTACAATTGTAACAAATTACCTTGGGGCGGGCTCCACCAGGTTTCTGGTGGCATTGCGCCTTGAAATGACTGGCTTTGCCGCATTGATAACACAATTTAGTCTCTTTTGTTTTCATCACTTCTGATAGCCCTTTCGAAATGGCCGCCGAGGGCGTCCATTTGAAAGGCACTGGACCCGACATGTTCACATCTCTTTATCATCTCCTCTAGGCCAGCATCATTATCTAGTGTAAGCATAACCTTCTGGCAATTTGTATTGGCATTGTCCCGTGCTAGCCTCTGTGTAAGGAGGCCGGGTAGCTTTTCCCCTGCCCACGGATCTCTCAACAGCCGCCTGTAGGCGGGCCACGAAATCCGGGAAGGGTTCATCAGGACCTTGTTTAATCTGGGTCATGGAGGGCCTTTGTTTCCCCGATGCCTGAATCCTACTAAAAGCCCGTTGGGCACATTGGGAGACAGCTGCATACACTGTTGCATCATATTGTATCTGATCTTCATTTTTCTCATATTTCCCTGCCCCCACTATCTTTTGAAAGTCATCTTGGGGAGTACGACTCTGCATATCTCTAACAAAGTTCTTTGCAGTATCCGCAAACCGAGTCATCCATTGCAGGGTCTCCCCGGCGTAAGGCATACTTTAGCAATGGTTTTCCAGTCATTCGTGGTCAGTACCTGACTATCGGCCAGGAGGACCATCAATTCCCTGACATAGGGGGATTCAACTCCATAAGTACTTACTGACTCTTTTAACTCCTTAAATTTCTTCCATTCTAGAGGGGCCCAGGTCCTCCCTCCGTTGGATTCAAACACCGGGCAGGCATCTAGCCATGCCTTGGCGTCCATGTCTCCGTCTGCCACTGCCTTCTGGAGCATTTGTCCTAGCCTGGTTGGGGGGTCCCCCATGGCCCCATAAGAGGGAGCTGGAGGAGCAGACGGGATGTTCTCCTCAAAAGGGAAGTCTGGAGGAGGGGGCCACCCCTCCACGTGATAGGAGGAGCTTTCCTTGATATGCTCTTCCTTTCTTTTCCCTCACTTATTCTCCTATTTCCTGTCTCCGGTGTCCTCTGCCTCACTCCCTGATTCTTCCTCACCACTGATTTCTGCTTCTTTCACTATTTTATATACTTCTTTCCCTAGCACCTCCCGATCTGAGACCTTAACAAACATCTGTCCCATCTTCCTTCCCTCACCCTGTTGGCTACGGGTCTCGTCTCTCTTCCCATGACCAGACCAGCTGATCAGCGGGGCCCCTGGCCTATTTCCTCTTGCCCCATGTTGGGCGCCACTTGTGCCAGCCAGGCCATGCACTCTCCTTCTAACAGGAGCAGGCTGCCAGGGTCATACTCACCAGTCTTCGGAGCCCACCCGGATAAACGTAGAGACAAGCCGATCGGGAGGTGCAAGCACTCAAACTTTATTCAGAGACCATCAGAGCAAGGTCAAGCAGGAAAGCAAGAGCAGGAGCAAGAGAGAGAGCTCCGACCCCTACCACCCCTTATATACCTTCCTAGCCCCTCTTCCTCAGCCCGCCTACTAGTGATTGATTGTAGGATCAGATACCGGAAGGGGATGTTTGGGGTTAGCACTGCACCA
>NW_020951833.1:0-2874 GCF_900497805.2 Vombatus ursinus
GATTGGGTGCAACATAACACCACTGGGAGAATACTACATGATGGGCCTAAGTAGGCTATAGTCTATTACTAATAATGACTTACTCATGAGAAGTGGTGTAAAAGATATCAAGGACATGAATGATTGGAAAAGATGGGGCTGTCATATAATAAGAGCATGGATTTAAGTATGAATTGCAAGGCTTGGTGCTACAGTGGTAGCCACCATATTTGAAAAGATCCATTAGGCCTGTAATATTTTTGATGAATCCCTGAGGAAATGACACACAGAAAAGAGGACCAGTCTAGGTCTTTGGCCAGGAATACCCACACCAACACACCAGATTCTCTGAAGCACTCAAACATAACAGGTCTGCCTACCCCTCCACCCCACTGTCCTTCACTTTTTCTTTTACACAGAAGCCCTAGGTAGGCAATTGGAAATAGAAGAAGAGGGGTGGGCAGGAAGGGGAGAGTACTGAGAAGTGCAAGGACGGATTTGGAAAGCATCTCCATAGACCAGATACAGTCTCACCTGTTTTTCAATTTTATTTTAATGGAGAAAAAAAAGTGCAAAACCCCATTTTCCAGTGTCAGCTGTGCCCCTCCCCCCAACCCCCTCCCCCTCCCCGACTCCTTCCCCACTACCTGGGGGACAGATAGGCTCCACTCCCACTTGGCCCCCCCACTCCTCTCATGCAACCCCCAAATGGGGTAGGTAAGGATAGAGGTGTCCCCAAAGCATAAGGGCCTGGTGGGGGATTGGGAACTGAAGGAGTGTAGGTCCCATTGTCCACCCTGACCCCCGCCAGATCTCCAGTCTGTGGCCCCTCATGGCTCTCATCAACCCCATTCTGGCCATTGCCCTGGGTGGGGGGGGAAGGGCCTCTGGTTTGGGGAAACCTCCCCTTTGCCCTCCCCCTTCACTCTGCCCCGGGGCCAGCTCGGGGCCGATTCTCCTCATTGGGCAGGGGAGGAGGGCTTTCAGGGGAGAGGCTGGCCTCCAAGGAGGGAGGCAGTGGGCAACATCCCCAGGGTTGAAATACCTTAATTAAAGCAGAGTGGGGGAAGGAAGAGGCTTTAAATCTAATAAATTATTAGCGTTTTTAGTGTCCGTGGGGGGCAGGGTTGGGGAGGAAGGGTTAGGAGCAGGGGCCGAGCCACCAGGGCCTCCCCCACCCCCCTTACTGGTGGATTTCATTCTCTATGAGGCTCTCCACATAGGACTGGAAGTCTGTGTCTGAGAGCTCCTCCTGGGTTATCAGAGTCTCCTCATCGTGCTCTAAGGATAATGGAGGCTCCTCCTTCATACTTCTGGAATTCACAGAGGCCCCAGAAATTCCAGAGACCCCAGAGACTTCAGAGGTCCTAGAGCCCCCAGACACGCCAGAACCACCAGAGTCCCCAGAATCCCTGTCCTCTTCTGAGTCCTGCAGCACCTGAGCAATGTACTTCTGTGAGGGGGAAAAAGAGAGAGAGGAGAAGGAGATGGAGAGGGAGAGGGGGACTCTGGTGGTTCTGGCGTGTCTGGGGGCTCTAGGACCTCTGAAGTCTCTGGGGTCTCTGGAATTTCTGGGGCCTCTGTGAATTCCAGAAGTATGAAGGAGGAGCCTCCATTATCCTTAGAGCACGATGAGGAGACTCTGATAACCCAGGAGGAGCTCTCAGACACAGACTTCCAGTCCTATGTGGAGAGCCTCATAGAGAATGAAATCCACCAGTAAGGGGGGTGGGGGAGGCCCTGGTGGCTCGGCCCCTGCTCCTAACCCTTCCTCCCCAACCCTGCCCCCCACGGACACTAAAAACGCTAATAATTTATTAGATTTAAAGCCTCTTCCTTCCCCCACTCTGCTTTAATTAAGGTATTTCAACCCTGGGGATGTTGCCCACTGCCTCCCTCCTTGGAGGCCAGCCTCTCCCCTGAAAGCCCTCCTCCCCTGCCCAATGAGGAGAATCGGCCCCGAGCTGGCCCCGGGGCAGAGTGAAGGGGGAGGGCAAAGGGGAGGTTTCCCCAAACCAGAGGCCCTTCCCCCCCCACCCAGGGCAATGGCCAGAATGGGGTTGATGAGAGCCATGAGGGGCCACAGACTGGAGATCTGGCGGGGGTCAGGGTGGACAATGGGACCTACACTCCTTTAGTTCCCAATCCCCCACCAGGCCCTTATGCTTTGGGGACACCTCTATCCTTACCTACCCCATTTGGGGGTTGCATGAGAGGAGTGGGGGGGCCAAGTGGGAGTGGAGCCTATCTGTCCCCCAGGTAGTGGGGAAGGAGTCGGGGAGGGGGAGGGGGTTGGGGGGAGGGGCACAGCTGACACTGGAAAATGGGGTTTTGCACTTTTTTTTCTCCATTAAAATAAAATTGAAAAACAGGTGAGACTGTATCTGGTCTATGGAGATGCTTTCCAAATCCATCCTTGCACTTCTCAGTACTCTCCCCTTCCTGCCCACCCCTCTTCTTCTATTTCCAATTGCCTACCTAGGGCTTCTGTGCAAAAGAAAAAGTGAAGGACAGTGGGGTGGAGGGGTAGGCAGACCTGTTATGTTTGAGTGCTTCAGAGAATCTGGTGTGTTGGTGTGGGTATTCCTGGCCAAAGACCTAGACTGGTCCTCTTTTCTGTGTGTCATTTCCTCAGGGATTCATCAAAAATATTACAGGCCTAATGGATCTTTTCAAATATGGTGGCTACCACTGTAGCACCAAGCCTTGCAATTCATACTTAAATCCATGCTCTTATTATATGACAGCCCCATCTTTTCCAATCATTCATGTCCTTGATATCTTTTACACCACTTCTCATGAGTAAGTCATTATTAGTAATAGACTATAGCCTACTTAGGACCATCATGATTGGGTGCAACATAACACCACTGGGAGAATACTACATGATGGGCC
>NW_020951834.1:0-6833 GCF_900497805.2 Vombatus ursinus
ATTGGCCTCATCAAGCCTTTGGGATCCTTGGCATGCACATCGGAAGTACAAGCCCGATGGGCCACAAGAGTCCTGAAGGGTGTGTAGGTGGAAAACATGGGTGGGCAAAGGGGCAAGAGGTGATAAAAGGGAAGATGGTAGGAGGGCAGGGTGGTTTTCAAACTTTGTCTAAGTTGAAATGATGGCTGATTGATTTTAGAGACTAGAAATCTTGATAACTCACCAGTTCCCATTTAAAACAGAGAGAAACTCTAAAAGCTGGATTTATATTAGTATTAACCAAGTCACAGGGTAATGATGACTTATATTGTATCTCTAATTGCAAACAAAGTAGAGACTACAAAATACTCACTTTGTCTACCTACATAAAAGTTCATCAGCCATTTTTGTGAAATTAATGGGCCTAATTAAAACATCAAAATGGTGATCTTATTGAAAATATTTTAGTCATACTGCCTGCTTGGTACAGTGATAAGAGTTATTAAGTACTGATTAAAATGTTGATATGAGAGTTAGTAACTACTGATTAAGATGTTGATGTCAGAGCAGAAGATATTGCTCATGTGGTATCCTCAGAGATCTCTCCTTGATACCTGTTATCATTTTTCTCAATGACTTGGATGAAGGCATGGATGGCGCACTCAAACGTGCCAATGATACAAAAGTGTGAAGGGACTGACAGCACACTGGATTGTGAACCAAACCAAAAACATCTTGACAGGCTAGAACACTGGGCAAATCTAATAAGTAAACTTTTAATCAAGTGAAATTTAAAGTCCTACAACTGGGTTGAAAAATCAACTGCACAAGTATAAGGTGGAAAAAATGTAACTTGAAGCAGTTTAGGTTGAAAAACAAAGATTTGGCAGGTTTCATACTACAAACTTAATATGGGTCAACAGTGTGATAAGGCAATAAAAAAAAAAGTTACTGTGATTCCAGCTTGCATTAATGGAAACATGATTTCCAGAATAAGAGTGGTGATTGTCTAATTGCATTCTGCCATGATCAGACCATACCTGAAGTCTTCTGGTTACTTCTGGACATCATATTTTACTAAGAACATGGATAAACTGGAGAGCATCAGAAGAAGGATGATGAGAATTGTGTAGGTCCTTGAGACCTTGCCATATAAGAATCTCTTAAAGGTACTGGGGAAGTTTAGCTTAGCAAAAAGAGGCATGAAATACACCTGGTAAAAATATTTACACTTACAAGAATATACTTACCTGACTTGGCCTCAGAAGACTTTACTGAGAACAGTGGGTAAAAGTTGCAAGGAGACATTTATGCCTGATTTCAGGGAAAAAAATATTCTAACAATTAGAACTATCCACAAATGAAGTGAACTGCCTTGGAAAGTAATGAGTTCCCTCTCATTGGAGAATAATACTGCAGAAAGTTTTACTTAGGTATAGTTTGGATTGCCTGACTCATGAGGTGTTTCCTAACTCTGAGATTTGATGATAAGGGCCAAAGAACTGGTTAGTTGAGTTACATTTTAGTTTTCTGCTATTTACTTTGACATCATATAGACAAAGACATAGTAAGCCAAAGTCACAAGGATTGTGACAACTTGCCTTTGTGGAAAGTTTGAATATCCAGGAACCTGAATCATTGGTTTTGTCACTCTCTTGGGTACAAGAAAAACAGTGGCCAACCTCACTAATTATAAATTGTGATACTTCATATGGTTTGCCCAGAGTTAAAGGAAACTTTTCATTTTGTTTTGTAGGCTTGAATAAACTACCATCAGCAGAGGCCATGAGAGAAGACATTAGCAAAAGGAAAGCCAATAAAGCCACCGGGTAGGCTATGTCCCTTAGTTACTTGCATATACTATTTTAATTTACAACTAGAGTTTTCAAAACTTTTCAGTGTTCACAGTAAAGCGTTTCCCTAAAGAGTCAATGATTGGAGTTTTACCCAGTGATGGCAAAAAGCAGTAAATTTCAAACAGAAGGAAAATGGAGCATCAAGAACTCTGGAAGAGTTCTAGGGCAACCTTATTAGGAGCTGCAGGAGAAAGATGAAATAAGGGGACCCAACATGTCACGGCAATGAGGATACTAGATCATCACTATCTACCATGTCAAAGAACTAAGGACTTCAGAATAGGAATAGAGATTTTACCTGGGATTTAATTGGCATAAACAACTCCAAGGTTAGGAAATTCCCTCAACCAAAGCAGGTCAGCACCTTCTCTGAAACTTATGGTTTTGAGAGCTGTATAGAGAAGTGAAAGGTTAAGTGATTTTTCCCAGGAACATAGAGCCAGTCAGAGGCAGAACTTTTAACCAAGGCCATCCTGAATTTAAAGACAGTTCTTTATCCATTATACCAATACTAAGTCCTATGGACCTAGAATTTCAGAATACATGACAGCAGGAGGGATGTCAAAGAAATTAACATCATAGTTTGGTCTGGGACCAGCAAGAGATAGTGCATTATCACCAATCTGGACAGCATAGTCCCAGGGTGGCTGTTTCACAGCTGAGTGGCATATCTCCTCCAGGGCATGATTTCTGGAGGTTTGGTTGGGAGATTAGGGCAGTAGCAGGAAGTACATTGAGGAGAAAGCTAGGATGAAGCATGGTTGGCTCTGGGGCTGGCTAGATAGTTTGACTCTTACCAATTAGAACAGCCCAGCCCTATGGCTATAGTTCCAAAGTAGTGTTTTTAAAAGGAGTTCACTTTATAGTTAGGAAGAGGAGAAGAATTTTGAGAGTAGGAGACATATTAGTACATGTTAGAGTGAAAGACAGATCATGGATATGATTCTGAACTTTAGGAGAAGAATTGTTTTACCCATAATAAGATGACCTTTCTTTTTCCTTTTCCCCTTCTTCACAAAGGTTTGGTTTATACTTCAAACTGGTTTTGCAAACAGATCGTGTCGTATACCTAGATGAACTCTTGTCCTTCATCGATGCAAAGCCCAACTTGTTATCTCTGCTCCTGGTGGACCCACTACTGGCTTTTAAGGTTTTCTTCGGCCCACTTACCCCATACCAGTACCGTCTGACTGGCCCAGGGAAGTGGGATGGAGCCAGGAATGCCATTCTGACCCAGTGGGACCGGACAATCAAGCCAACAAAAACTCGAGTTGTACAAGAGCCTCCAGATACTTTTTCCCACCTACTCAAAGTCTTCAGCTTTTTGGCTCTATTTGTTGCTATATTTCTTATTTTCCAATAGCTGAAGCCCTTGGTTCCTCAGAACAAATGCACAGGGTAGATCCTCCATTAGAGCAGTGCCTTCATTCCTGGGGTCTTTCTCAGAATAACTAACTTGGGGCAGCTAGGAGGTGCAGTGGCCCCGGATTCAGGAGGACCTGAGTTCAAATCCGGTCTCAGACACGTAACACTTACTAGCTGTGTGACCCTGGGCAAGTCACTTAACCCCATTGCCTAGCTAATAAAAAAAAAAAAAAAAGAATAACTAACTTGAGGCCTTATTCTTCCCACCTGGAATCCACATGCACTCTAGAAACTCTATGAAAGCCCTATTGGCCAATAGTGTTCAGTGTGTATTTCTCCCACCCTTGTCCCTCTCCAGCTCTATACTGATCTCTATATTCTACCAATCTATGAGAAAGAAAGTTTTCTGCAAACCTTCAAACAATATACAAATGTGAGCTATGATTGTGGTAATTGTTTTATCTTTATTATCTGCATTTAATACTGGTGGAATAAAATAGTCTTTCCTGATTTTGGTAGTTTCAGAGGAGATACCAATCTCAGTAGTGACACTTCCTTCTCCTTTAGGAAATGTTGTTAATTTAATTTGTGTACTATAGGCAGTCAAAGTCTTCCAAATACTAGGTCTGCGGAGAGGTTGTATGCTACACTTTTCGTTGAAGAGCAATAAAAGAAGTAGCGAACATTTTCAAGTGTTTTTTAATGTCTTTATTGTTGGGAAGTGGAAGAGGGGGTATTTATAAAGAGGTGAATTGGGGGTGAGGTAGGGAAAGAAGACAGGGGAAGTAATGTCTGCTCAGGACCAACATGAATTCTAGGTGGATTAAGTAAATATCTAAGTGGCATACACACACACACACACACACACACACACACACACACACACACAGACTGAAGTTTTCCAACCTGTATTAAGCTGCTGTGAGTCCCAACAATATGAAATAATTTGGTCTCATAATTTGGGAATAATTCAATCCTTCCAAGTATTTTCAGATGAATTCAATGCCCCAGGACAGCCCTACCTCACTCTCCTAAGCCTAGCTATGGGATGTCACCTCCCAGCAAATGAATACTGCCTCTGAGAGCTTCATCTTGTGACACTACTGTGAAGAATGAGGGGTAATTTCTGTTCAGATTCATGACTCCAAACAACATTTAGGTTCAGGACTTCTCAAGGAACAATGCAATTCTCCTTATCTCTTATGTACTGGATTTCTATAACATCTTTTCACCACAAAGTTCAGGCTATCCTGCCCATAAGAGACAGTATGGACATCATTAATAACTGTGCTCAAGAGTGAGTGGCAAAGAGAGATATTCAAGGGGGGAAGGTAGGGAGAGAGAATAAGAAGACATATTGGGAAAGCAAAAGTAACTGTGGTGTCAGAGAATAAAAATTATATAAATTGGACCTAGTATCAGCTTGGTCTGCACAAAGTGCACCTTGATCGTTGTACTAGGAAGATCATAGATTTAGACCTGGAAGAGAACTGAGAGGGTTTTTAATCCAACCCCCCTCACTTTACAGATGAAGAAACTGAGGCTAAGTGAAATGCCCATGGTAGTAAGTGGTAGAGATGGGATTTGAACCTGGGTTCTCTAAATCCCAAGTCATTGTTCTTCCCATTGTGTCATGTTGTGTTGGAGTTGGTTTAATTACGCATCCAAAATCAACAAGAAAGATCTTTTCATGGGATACTTGGTCATTTCATTTTGCTGGATTTGTGGTTAGCATTTGTTAAATGACCATTATGACGATAATTACAGTTTATACGCTAATATTTGTTGCAGAGAATTAGGAAATCATGAAATACTATTCAGAACTCATTAAGATTCTCTAAATCAAGTTAACATATACCTTCGTACCTTCTTTCTGGCCCTCACCACCCTCCACAGATGTTATGGTGGAAACTTGATGAGTCAAAGGGAACTGTCTCACACAGAACAAAAGATGACCCATAGGACCAGAGAAGGGTAAATATTAAATTTTCAGATAACAGAAGTGGACGAAGTCTGCAAACTCCAGGCCAATGAGGTTGACCTCAATTCCTGACAAAATTTCAAATGTATTAGTTGAGGAACACTGCATAAATATTCAGAAAGGGAAACAATGATCACTAAGAACTAGCATGACTTCACCAAAAATAGATGTTCCTAGACTAACTTCATTTCTTATTCTGATATTAGACTGGTAGAACAGGGGAATGTTCTAGACATAGTAAACCTATCTTTTAGTAAAAGTCATTGGGCTTAAAAAAAAACACCAATACTACCAAAGTATGAGTCACATTAATACCTCAATTAGATAGTTTTTTAAAGGAATGATTTAATATTATACATGTAGATAGTTATTTAAAAGGAATGATTCAATATTATACTTTTAGATAGTTGTTTAAAAGGAATGATTTAATATTATACATTTAGATAGTTGTTTTCAAGGAATAGTTTAATAGTATACATTTAGATAATTGTTTAAAAGGAATGATTTAGTATTAGACATTTAAATTACTTATATAATTTGTTCAGTCCCCTTTCTACTACATCAGAGATGTCAAACACTCCACCACACAGGCAGCATTATTCCCCAACACTCCCAAGTGTGGCTGAACCAGATTAAAATGTAATTAGGAAATAGTTAGCAAAATAAATCAAAATACAATAGACCATAGATAATGTTAATACATATGTGGATTCCTAAGTCAATTTGCCACCAGAAGGTATCCTTACTGATGGATTAGTGGTCCCATTTCTATTTGAGTTTGACATCACTGGTCTGCACCTGCTTACTGTACTCTTGAGTAAAATAGAGGACCATTGAGTCAACCAAAAAGTCTGGGAGTAACTTATTTAAATGGTTGTCTAAATTGCATATTTCTTTGCAGGGCCAGAATAGGAGAAGAAAGGTGACTGATTCTGTTTGTCACAACAGGAAGACTGAGATTTTGAGAGAGTTCAGAAATTCAGCTCTCCCTAGTGGTCTACTTTAGAAGTGAGCTGATGACTATGTTTTACCCCAGAGCACTTTCTGAGACTTAGATATTATGATGCAGGCTGAGGGTACAGATGGAGGAGGACTGGACTTCCTCCATTTTCTTTCACAAGTCTCTAAACCAGATTTAACAACTCTGGGAGTAGCTTGTCTGTCCTTTACACAACTAAAGAAATATAATAACAGAAAGGCCATGTGGATATCCTATAACTACTTTAAATGAAAAGAATGCTTCATTGATTATTTTCTCTGACGTAGCTAAGAAGTGCCAAGTTTTAATGTATAATTTTAGCCAAGAACAGATTATTTGGCCTTTCAATTCTTAAAAAAAATAACTTAGAGACTGCAACCAGATATCTCCCTTTGCCAAGCCTACTGGGCCAATTTCCTTTGAGATGGGTGTTTGATTATGCATTGGCTTGCTTTCCTAATATTTGTTCTCTGAGGGAGGCAATGGTGATAATAATGAAAGTTTTCACCTATTCTGTGGTTAAGATTATAGCTAGAACACAGGAGAGGGAATAAAGGATGTGAATATGATGAAAGGTTGCTGAGAAAATACTCCTCTGAAAAGAATATCTGGACAAGATCATAGTATCTGTTAAGTAACTTCAATTCCAGAGTCACTGAGGTTCAGGGGATGG
>NW_020951835.1:0-3940 GCF_900497805.2 Vombatus ursinus
ACCAACCCTGGCTGTTATTGGCCTCATCAAGCCTTTGGGATCCTTGGTTTGCACATCAGAAGTACAAGCCAGATGGGTCACACGGGTCCTAAAGGGTATGTAGATGGAAAACACAAGTGAGCAAGGGGGAAAAAACCAAAGATGGTGGGAGGGCAGGGTGGTTTTCAACCTTTGTCTAAGTTAAAATGATGACTGATTGATTTTAGAGACTAGAAATCTTGATAACTCACCAGTCCCCATTTAAAACAGACAGAAGCTCTAAAAGCTGGAATTATATTAGTATTAACTAAGTCATAGGGTAATGATGACTTATATCTCTAAATGCAAAGAAAGTAGGGACTACAAAATACTGGCTTTGTCTAACTACCCAAAAGTTCATCGGCCATTTTTGTGAAATTAATGGGCCTAATTAAAACACCAAAATGATGATCTTAGTGAAAATATTTTAGTCAACCTAGTTGCTTGGTACAGTAATATGAGAGACAGGTAGGTTTATAGCTACCAATTGAGATGTTAATGTCAGAGCAGAAGAGGTTGCCCATGTAGTATCCTCAGAGATCTCTCCTTGATATCTGTTATCAGTTTTCTCAATGTCTTGGATGAAGGCCTGGGTGGCATACTCAAATGTGCTAATGATACAAAAGTGAGAAGAGACTGACAGCACACTGGATTGTGAGCCAAACCAAAAACATCTTGACACTGGGCAAATCTAATGATAAACCTTTAATTAAGTGAAATTTAAAGTCCTACAACTAGGTTGAAAAATCAGCTTCACAAACACAAGACGGAGAAAATGTAACCTGAAGCAACTTAGGTAGAAAAAGAAAGATCTGGCTGGTTTCATGCTACAAACTTAATACGAGTCAACAGTGTGATAAGGCATTCAAAAACAAAGTTCCTGTGATTCCAACTTTCATTAAGGGAAGCATGACTTCCAGAACAAGAGTAGTGATTGCCTAACTGAACTCTGCCATGGTCAGACCATATCTAGTGTTCTGGTTACTTCTGGTTACTAGGCATCATATTTTACCAAGAAAATTGATAAACTGGAGAGCATCACAAGCAGGATGATAAGAATGGTGGAGATCAGACCTTGAGACCCTGCTACATAAGAGTCTCTTAAAGGCACTGGGGAAGTGTAGCCTAGCAAAAAGAGGTATGGAATACACCTGGTAACAATATTTAAACTTGCAAGAATATATTTACCTGACTTGGCCTCAAAAGACTTTACTGAGCACAATGGGTAAAAGTTGCAAGGAGACATTTATGCTTGATTTCAGGAAAAAAAATTCTAACAATTAGAACTATCCACAAATGAAGTGAACTGCCTTGGAAAGTAATGAGTTCCCTCTCATTGGAGGATGACCATTATTCCAGCATATTCCAAAAGGTATAGTTTAGATTGACTGGCTTATGAGGTATTTCCTAGCTTTGAGATTTTATGATGAAGGCTAAACAACTGATTAGTTGAGTTACATTTAGTTTTCTACTGGTTACCTTGACATCATAGAGACAAAGACATAGTAAGCCTAAGTCACAAGGATCGTCTTGTGACTTATTAATGACAACATGCCTTTGTGGAAGGTTTAAATGTCCAGGAACCTGAATCATTGGTTTTGTTACTCTCTTGGGTGCAAGAAAAACAGTGACCAACCTCATAATTATAGGTTGAGGTACTTCATATGGTTTGCCCAGAGTTCTAAGAGATGTCTAAAGGAATTCTTTAATTTTATTTTGTAGGCTTGAATGAACTACCATCACCAGAGGCCATGAGAGAAGACATTAACAAAAGGAAAGCCAATAAAGCCACGGGGTAGGCTATGTCCCTTAATTACTTGCATATACTATTCCAATTTACAACTAGAGTTTTCAAAACTTTTCAACAATCACAGTAAAGCATTTTCCTTAAGGGTCAACAATTGGAATCATACCCAGTAATGCAAAAAGCAGTGAATTTCAAACAGAAGGAAAATGGGGTATTAAGAATTCTGGAAGAGCTCTAGGGAAACCTTTATTAGGAGTTGCAGGTGAAAGAGGAAATGAGGATACCCAACATGTCATGGCAATGAGGACACTAGATCATCACTATCTACCATGTCAAAGAACTAAAGACTTCAGAATAGGATTAGGGACTTTACCTGTGATTTAATTGGCATAAACAACTCCAAGGTTAGGAAATTCCCTCAACCAAAGCAGGTCAGCACCTTCTCTGAAACTTATGGCTTTAGAAAGTTATGTAGAGAAGTGAAAGTTTAAGTTATTTTCCCAGGAACACATAGCCAGTCAGAGGCAGAACTTTTGACCAAGGCTATCTTGAGTTTAGAGACAGTTCTTTATCTACTATATTCTGACTCTCATTCACCTAGAATTTCAGAATACATGACAGTAGGAGGGATGTCAAGAAAGTTAACATCATGGTTTGGTCTGGGGCCAGCAAGAGATAGTGAATTATCACCAATCTGGACAGCATGGTCCCAGGGTGGCTGTTCCACAGCTGAGTGGCCTATGTCTTCCAGGGCATGATTTCTGGAGGTTTGGCTAGGAGATTACAGCACTAGCAGAAAGGATATTGAGAAGAAAGCTAAGATGAAGCATGATTGGTTCTGGGACTAGTTAGATAGAGTTTGACTCTTACCAATTAGAATGGCCCAGCCCTAGGGGAGTAGTTCCAAAATAATGTCTTTAAAAGAAGTTCACTTTATAGTTAGGAAGAGGAGAAGAATTTTGAGAGTAAGAGACATATTAGTATAAGTTAGAATGAAAGACAAATCATGGATATGATTCTGAATTTTAGGAAGAGAATTTCAGTTTTACCCATAATAAGATGATCTTTTTTTTTCTTCTCTACTTCATAAAGGTTTGGCTTATACTTCAATCAGGTTTTGCAAACAGATTGTGTCATATACCTAGATGAGCTCTTGTCCTTCATCGATGCAAAGCCCAACTTGTTATCTCTGCTCCTGGTGGATCCACTACTGGCTTTTAAGGTTTTCTTTGGCCCACTTACCCCATACCAGTACCGTCTGACTGGCCCAGGGAAGTGGGATGGAGCCAGGAATGCCATTCTGACCCAGTGGGACCGCACAATCAAGCCAACAAAAACTCGAGTTGTACAAGAGCCTCCAGATACTTTTTCCTACCTACTCAAAGTCTTCAGCTTTTGGGCTCTATTTGTTGCTATATTTCTTATTTTCCAATAACTGAAACCTTTGGTACCTTAGAACAAATGCACAGGATAGTAGAGTAATCTCCTATATCCTCCATCAGAGCAGAGCCTTCACTCCTGTGGGTCTTTCCCAAAATACCTAACTTGAGGCCTTATTCTCCCCACCTGAATCCACATGCACTCTAGAAACTCTATGGAAGCCCTATTGGTCAATAGCGTTCAGCGTGTACTTTTCCCACCCTTGTCCCTCTCCAGCTTTATACTGACCTCTATATTCTACCAACCTATGTGGAGGACAGTTTTCTGCAAAATTTCAAACAATACATAAATGTGAGCTATGATTATGGGAATTGTTTTTTTAATCTTTATTATCTACACTAATGCCAGTGGAATAAAATAGTTTTTCCTGATTTTGGTAGTTTCAGAGGAGATACCAATCTAAGTAGCTATACTTTCTCTCCTTTGAGAAATCTTGTTAATTCAATTTGTGTACCATAGGCTGCCAAAGCTTTGCAAATACTAGGTCTGTATAGAGGTTGTATGCTATGCATTTCACTGAAAAACAATAAAATAAACAATGAACATTTTCAAATGTTTTTAATCTCTTTATTGTTGGGGGAAGAGGAGGGGTACTAAGAAAGAGGTGAATTAGGGGTAAGGTAGGGAAAGAAGACAGGGGAAGTAATGTCTACTGAGGACCAACATGAAGGCTAGGTGAATTAAGTAAATATCTAAGTGGCACACACACACACACACACACACACACACACACAC
>NW_020951836.1:0-2516 GCF_900497805.2 Vombatus ursinus
GTGTGTGTGTGTGTGTGTGTGTGTGTGTGTGTGTTTTCCTTGTGGACTTCCTCTTTGTGAGGGGTTGTGGTATGGCTCAGTGGAAATTGTAGAGCGTCTTTTCTCAGAGATGGTTGCATTAACGTGCCAATGCCTTTTTATTTTATGCCCTTTAAAATTCTGACGCACCTTTTAAAAAGTATGAGCTGTGTTGGGAAAAGTCTAATCACTGTTCCGCATGAACAGAAATATGTTATTTTTGTAAGGGTGGTGCTGGAATGGGGTTTTAGCATAAAGGTGTCTACAGAGTACAGATGTCCGGAGACACTGGTTCATTTTGATGCCCAAATCAACCAACTAGAAATGCTACTTCTGCCAAAATTAGTCAGAGGAATTTCGACTAATCACCACTTATGCAATTTGGGTTTGAAAGTTCTAGAGTTTGGGGGACTATTTTGAATTAATTCCATAGACACTCTACTATGAGAGCAAACTTTCTTTATGCTCTGGAGCTTGCAGCAGCCTCCCAATAATATAGTGTGTAGATGTAATGACTTCATACAGATTTTTTAGAAGTCACTTGGGATACCATAGCCTTAGTTTGCTGATCTAATCCATTTTCCCTTTCTTCCCCAATGCGCATTCACCCTCATCTCTCTGGCTGCCTGTCCCTGGATCTTTTCCCATTCCAATCAGTGTTGTCCTTTAAAGTGTTTCATTAAGGTTGAAGTTCCAAGGACATCTCCTTCCCTCTTTGAATAAAATGTGCCTTCTCTCTTGAATGCAAACAGGCTGTGCACTGACTGTACAATCAAAACAACGGGAAATACACCCAGTGCACTCAGGCAAAATTGTTGTTTGAATCTCTTGGAAATGTCTAGTAACAGGTGCAGTCAGATAGGCTGGCAAAGTATTCTGGTTTCATAACAATTACTAATAAGAAAATAAACATTAGGTATGCATTATTAAAATATTTTTATTTTTATTTCTCTGGGAAATTAAAAAAAAGGCAGTAACAAATTCTACAGCATTCAAGCCCATAATGAAAACATCAGACTCAAATTCTCATAGTCTAAATAGTCTAATATCCATTTGCCTGCAATAAGTATTTAAGAAGTTTTGTATTTTTAACAAATGAAAATATACATTATTCTTACCTGTATCTCTTCGAATGCAGTGTGAACCATCTCACTGGTGGTGGTAGTGGTGGGAGGGGCACAAGTGTAAAGGTACATAAAGATTCATGTATCTTTACTTTTGACTATAGTATATACCTGCACCATACTTACTAATGAATTTTAAATAAGATCAGTGTTAATATACACACATTTTCTCCCCTTTCAGAAATTAAAAACATGTCAACTGTTCCTAGATTTCTGGTTTATTGGATTAAATATTGGAAGGGATTTAGTCCACTAGAAAGAAACATGCCTAGAAAAAAATTTATTTTTAGAGAAAAAAAAGCCTGTTTGAAATTCTAAGAGAGCTTGGAAATCATCTAATATTATGAACTACTTTAAAAAAATCCCTATCATCCTAAAAATAGTAAAAAATACAGATAATTTGGTAATTTCACATATATTTGCTTCCTTTGTGCTATTCAGATGACAAAATGTGAACAAATAGAAATGTTTTCTTTTTTATCACAGAAAAGAGTGTACAATAGCATATAGGGGGCTAATGATTTGTTTTGTTATTGTTTTGTTTTTCTAGTTAGGACTTCTTTAGATTTCTGCATATGGATTTGGGGTATGATTTTCTCTGGCTCAAAAGCCAAATGTATAAGATTTCAGAGACAGAAGGTAACTGTGTTAGAGAGACTTTATGTCAAGTTGTGACTAATACAATATTTTTATGAATAAAGTATAAATACTTAAAATTATGGAGGAAGAAAAGTGAGTTTAAGGGAACAAGGGGAAGGATGATGGAAATGAGTAACCTTATGTCAGAGGCAGTATGTCAAAGCTGTAACCTATAATAATAGCATAGAATTAACTACTTGAAATTGTAAATATATATATATACATATATATTTGTATATGTATATGTATATATGTTTGCAAAATGGAGTTCTAATTTGTTACACAGTACTGGATTTCCAAAGATTAAGCTTGAATAAACTTGAAAGCCCTACATGTTCAGATATCATCAATACCCAAAAATATGAAAATGAACACAAGTGAGAGGAAACAATCAATTTTGTTCCCCTTTGGGAAAAAAATGAGCAACAATAGCACCATTTCCTCTTGTTTTATAAAATAGTCATCACTCCTGACTTTGCTGTGAAATATTCATACTCTATTTAAATTCTAAGACTCTATAGCAGTGGTGAGCCAGAAACATCAAACTCAGAAAAATAAACTCCTCTAGGCCAGTCACCTGTTACATTTGGGATAAAACAGAAGTTGAAAATTACACTATTCCCCCAAAATTTTAGTAGTTCTGAAGCGTGGAGAACTAAAACTTTGCAAAAAATAAAGTAATATTCAGAACAAGGTGTGTGTGTGTGTGTGTGTGTGTGTGTGTGTGTGTGTGTG
>NW_020951837.1:0-1633 GCF_900497805.2 Vombatus ursinus
TATTTAATTTAATGATGTCATCAGCTTCCATAGATTCAAGTGTCATCCCTGTAATAATGTAGATTGAGAGGAAGGGAAATGACAGTTGGGAGATCAGGAATAGTTTCATAATAATAATAGCTAACATTTATATAGCACTTACTATGTGCCAGGCACTGTGCTTAATGCTTTATAATTATTATCTCATTTGATCCACTTGACAACCCTGGGAGGTAGGTGCTATTATTACTCTGATTTTACAGATGAGGAAATTGAGGCAAGCAGAAGTTAAGTGAGTTGGCCAGGATCTCCCAGCTAGTAAGTATTTGAGGTCAGTTTTGAACTCAGGTCTTCCTAACTCTAGGCCCAGCACTGTATCTACTGTGCCCCCTAGCTTCCTTTCATACAGAATAGGGTGCTTCAGATGCCTCTTAAAGGAAGAGAGGAATTCTGAGGTAAAGGTAAGAAGGGAGTGCTTTCCAGTCACGTGGAGCAGCCAATGCAAAGGCTGGCAATGGGAGGTCATGTTTGAGGAGGCCAGTTTGGCTCATTCCCCATCATTTTTGGTTTTGCCCAATCCCTCTACCTCTCAGTTCTCTCCAGGCACATTACCCGTGTACTGGGCACACTTTCCTCCTTTCCCTATCCTGGAGCCTTGGTGATCAACTCTACACAGTTCTTTGCTTTTGAATTCCTTGCCCCCTTATCATATTGTCATTTGTACCCTGCCAAGCCTCAGCTTAGACTCATCCCCACCATTTACTGCCCTCATTCTTACACATGTACTATTAAAGGAAGCTGGAGAAAATTATACAACTGGTCTGACTGCATGCACTGCAAATTTATGTCACACAACTTCAAATGGGCTCTCAACTGCAGCTAGCCAATCCTTTTACACCTCCCTAATCAACTCACTATTCCATTCTCCACAGAGGCTCTTCCAATCCTTTTCATCCTTCCTTAAACCTCCCAGGGCTCCCCTTACCCCCATTCTCTCCATTGAGAACCTTGCTTTACATTTTACTGAAGCCATTCACCAAGACCTCCCTCTTCTCCTTTCCTCCTGTTTTCATGTTGTCCAAATGTTTCCTGCCATTATCTTCTGCCCTATCTCACATGATGAGGTGGTCTTTCTCCTTGCCAAGACCATCCCTCTGCATGCCCAAGCAATCCCATTCTATCTGATCTCCTCTGCCATATTGCTCCCTTATGACGACATCCTTTCTCACCTGTCTTCAATCTCTCCCTATTTACCAGTTTCTGCCCATTTCTCCCTCAACCTCAAAAAAATCCTCACTTGATCCATCCATCCCACTAGCTATCTTCCCATATCTCTTCTGCCTTCTGTGGCTAAACTCCTTGAGAAGACTGTCTGCAGTAGGTGCTTCTACTTCCTGTCCTCTCACTCTCTTCTTAACTTTCTACAGTCTTGTTTACAACCTCATCAATTCATCTGAAATTGGTCTCTCCAAAGTTACCAATGACTCTTTCTTGCCAAATTCAGTGCCTTTTCTCAATCTTCATTCTCCTTGACCTTTCTGCAGCCTTTGACACCGTTGATCACCCTGTAGTCCGTGATACTCTCCTTTCTCCAGCTTTTTGGGACACTACTCTTTTGGTTCTCTTACCTATCTGACTTCTTGGTCTCCTTTTA
>NW_020951838.1:0-1255 GCF_900497805.2 Vombatus ursinus
ATGGGTATTTTTGAAGGAGGCTAGGGATGTCCAGATGAAGGAGAATGAAGCAAGTAGAAAAAATGGCCAGAGGAAAAGGCTGTCCCAATTCATTCTGACAAAGTTTGCCCACGCTAAAGACTTTGGCAAGTCAACTATTCTCCTGGGCTTTGGTATCCTTCCTGGAATATGGCAGGGTTGACCTAGATGGCCTCTGAGGTCTAGTCCCATTCTAACCATAAATCTCTGATCCTATGAACCTCATTGCCTGTAATATTAGATTTTTGGACTCTGATGTGGTTGTGATCTGGAAACTCTGTAGGAGTTTGCCTGGAAAATTGGGGTTGAGAGCTTCCAGAGAGAGGTGTGGGTATACATGTATATGTGTATATGCATTCACACTCAAATACAGGCATATATGAATGTATATCTATGCACGTACATACACATATACATGTATACCCACACCTCTCTCTGGAAGCTCTCAACCCCAATTTTCCAGGCAAACTCCTACAGAGTTTCCAGATCACAACCACATCAGAGTCCAAAAATCTAATATTACAGGCAATGAGGTTCATAGGATCAGAGATTTATGGTTAGAATGGGACTAGACCTCAGAGGCCATCTAGGTCAACCCTGCCATATTCCAGGAAGGATACCAAAGCCCAGGAGAATAGTTGACTTGCCAAAGTCTTTAACGTGGGCAAACTTTGTCAGAATGAATTGGGACAGCCTTTTCCTCTGGCCATTTTTTCTACTTGCTTCATTCTCCTTCATCTGGACATCCCTAGCCTCCTTCAAAAATACCCATCTAAACCCTCTTAGTGTCCATGCATGTTTTCCTTGAGATTTATTACCTGGGTCCTCTGACTTCAAATCCAGTCCTTAATTACCTAAGAAAACGTGTATGGGTATTTTTGAAGGAGGCTAGGGATGTCCAGATGAAGGAGAATGAAGCAAGTAGAAAAAATGGCCAGAGGAAAAGGCTGTCCCAATTCATTCTGACAAAGTTTGCCCACGCTAAAGACTTTGGCAAGTCAACTATTCTCCTGGGCTTTGGTATCCTTCCTGGAATATGGCAGGGTTGACCTAGATGGCCTCTGAGGTCTAGTCCCATTCTAACCATAAATCTCTGATCCTATGAACCTCATTGCCTGTAATATTAGATTTTTGGACTCTGATGTGGTTGTGATCTGGAAACTCTGTAGGAGTTTGCCTGGAAAATTGGGGTTGAGAGCTTCCAGAGAGAGGTGTGGGTATACATGTATATGTGTAT
>NW_020951839.1:0-7497 GCF_900497805.2 Vombatus ursinus
AACCTAGTAATTTTCCAGAGGTCATACTGGGCCTGTGGTCCCTTACATGTCTCCCTTTTCTTTCCTTAAAAGGGAAGGTTTAGCAGAGGGGTTTGTGCCTGTCTTAGGTTGTCCCGAGGAGTGGGAGACTGTTGCCCGTCATGGGGGCAATATGCAAGGCAACGCCCCTGGCTTAGGTCAGACTCCCCTCAGGGGGATCTTACCCGTCATTGGCTAACCAAACCAGCGCTCAGACTAATCCTTGGGACCGGCCAATGTCGGTATAAAGATCAGGGTCGCCAGTATCCAGCCGACAATAATGGACCTGAATAGGTTTGGACAAGGCCTTGTCCAGCTGTTGTTTGACATAGGAGGTGATCTTCCGGAACACCCAAGGACCGAAGGTTAGAGCTAATAAAAACACAAATATAGGCCCTACAAGAGGTAAAATATAAGGAAGAAAGCCATGAAGATTACTTAAAAAAGGATTTTCAAACAGTTCTCTCCGTGCTTGACCAGATCATCCTGTAATTTCTTTATCTTGTCCCGGACTACACCGGACTTATTAGCATAGAAGCAACATTTCTCCTGTAAGGCCAAGCATATACCCCCTTGTTCGGCTGTCAAGAGATCCAATCCCCTTCTGTTCTGCAAGACCGCCTCAGCTAGAGAGTCGATCTGGTCCTGGAGATCACTAATAGTTCCTGATAAGGTTTGGATATCATCAATGAGCTGTGCAGAGAGTTTATTATAGGAGTGTATGGCGACTCCCAAGCCCCCAGACCCTGTCGCAAGGGCTCCCGTAATGCCCAAGCCAACAAGCAAGGGAATAGCAAATACGGCCCTTTTATGTCTTCCAGCCATAAAGTCGAGGCTGGGAACCGGAACAGGCTCGTTCCCTGGAACAATATCCATCTCAGGTAGAACGGAGGCAATGGAGCAATAACCAGTCCAATTTACGGGCAACGCTGGGAACGCCATATTCCCTCCGCAGAGAAAAACATGGCCTAGAGGGGGACACAGGAAACTGCTAGTACGAAGGACAGAGGAACAATTCACATGAGGGAGAAAACCCACATCAATGGAGACAGAGGCATTGGGAGTGGTAGGGGGCTACAAAGAGTGACTGATTCAAAGGGATCGGTTGAATCCTAAAAGGGGGGCCTAGGGAACAATTTACCGGAAGGGAAGGATTTTCAGCAGGAGCAAGGTTACCAAGGGGGGGTAACGCCATAGGAATGGGAGTACCGAGGGGCAAGCAAAGCCAGCAGTCCGCAGCCAACACAGGATTGGTCTTATTTAGCATAAGGTGAGTGGATTCCAAAATGACAGACGTCTGACTATCGAGACTCAATCTGTGAGGCCGGGGACGCGCAAGAGGATGATAATGGAGGGAGGGGAATTGGGCCCAAATGAGTTCCTCAATGTGCTGCTGGACCTCATGTTCTCTGGCTCTGTCAGAAGGGCCCCCTCCGTCTGATACATGTAGGGGTGCACGTTCGGGCCAACAGACATCGTGGCCAACATCGGCAGACGAACAAGACGCCTGGGCATATTTGTTAGTATGTCCCTGGAGAGTGGCGGAGGTTTCCCCACCAAAGGTTCCTGCATAGGCTTGCTGTAGAACTGCTGTCAAATAAACCTTATTATTAGAAGAACACTGCTGGACGCTGTTATAGCAAAGGGAATGAATAGCTTGATAGCAGCGACAGGGGGAGGGGCAGGGACCAGGAGACCCAGGCAGAGAGGGAATGACTCGGGGTTTGGCAACACACTCCCACCATTGCTTAAATCCCCCACCGGTGGATGGTCGATAGGTGAGATAGGCGGAAAATTCATTGCAGTCGTTGGAGTAAGAGAACCGCTGCGGTGTTACCTGTGTATACCCTCTACGGCAGTCACAGGGTGGCCCAAAAAGGGAGGCGAGGAGATCGTTGCCGGCCGGGGCGTCAAAACCAGCAAGGCAGACCCTCAGGACAGCCAGGAGGTACCAGCGTAGGGGTGATCGTTTTCCAAGCATTTCCTGTAGATAAAGAAAAGAAATATTTCTCAGAGAGGTTTGTCCTCCCTGGAAGGAAGGTTAACTGGAGGCGGAGAAGCCATTTCACAGGAATTGACTTGCTTTACAAGCCTCTCAGGAAGCCAGCGAGCAGATTGTTTTTCTTTAATATATATACAGACCGAACCCCGACCCCAAATAAGAACAGGGTCGGGACCCTGCCACTGGTTAGTAAGGGGATCTTTCCACAGTACTTTGGCATAATTGTGCTGGGATTCGGGGTGCCAAAACCTATCAGCCGCTGATTTGCCAGTATCATCCAATTGAAGAAAATTTAATATGAAAAGAGCATGGCTGACCAGGTTCTGGGGGGATCCTTTGACCGGGTAGAATGCCCCTCTTCAAAGTTTGGTAATAGTGTTTTTTAAGGTTTGATGGGCCCGTTCCACAATACCTTGCCCTTGAGGATTATAAGGAATGCCTGTGACATGAGAGATACCAAGGGTGGCACAGAAGGAGCGAAAAGCTGTGCCAGCGTAGCCAGGCCCATTATCAGTTTTAATAGACTCGGGCTTGCCCATAACAGTGAGGCAAGAGAGGACATGAGCTATCACGTGGCGGCAGGCCTCACCGCTCTGCAATGTGGCAGAGAGAAAGCCGCTGTGAGTATCGATGGAGACATGCATATATTTTAAATGACCAAAATCAGAAACATGAGTCACATCCATTTGCCACAGGGCGTTAGGAATTAAGCCACGGGGGTTCACTCCTAAATGGGGGTTGGGGAGAAGGGTCACACATGAGGAACATTGCTTAACAATCTGTCGAGCTTGTTCACGAGTGATTTTGAACAGAAGTCTAAGGGTGGTAGAATTAAGATGATGAAGGGAGTGGGCATGAGTGGCCCTATCCACAGGGGACAGATAAAAAGCCGAAATAGGCATATGGGTGGCGTGGTCAGCGAGGTCATTACCCTCTGACAAGGGACCAGGGAGACCTGAATGTGCCCGCAGATGGCCAAGAAAAAAAAGGGGCAGCCCTAGCACGGATGGCAGACTGTACTGAGAGAAACAGCTGAATTGCAGAGGAGTTAGGTTTTAGATGGGAGGCTGTTTCTAATAAGGGGACAGAGTGGGCCACATATGCACTATCTGTATAAATGTTCAAAGGAGTGGAAGGAAAAGTTCGGAGGACTGCAGAAACAGCAAACAATTCCACTAACTGGGCAGAGCGATAGGGTGTGGACAGAGGGGTAGCCGCGCCATTGCATGAATATGCAGCGGTCCCAGATGAGGAGCCATCAGTAAAAACTGTAAGGGCCCCTACTAAAGGCTCCGTAGAAGTTAATTTAGGGAAGACAAAGGGGTGTGTGCGAATAAAATGTAACATTTTATGAGCAGGATAATGATTATCTATATTTCCAGGAAATGAGGAAAGCGCTATAGGCCAAAGGTCAGAGGTACGAAAAAGCCAATCAGCCTCTGCCTTTGCATAAGGTAGAGTGATAGAGTGAGGCTCCTGACCAAAGATCTTAACACTGGTATCTCGGGCTTGAATAATGAGTTCTGCTACTAGATTATAATAAGGAACAACAACCTTGGACGAGGAGGAGGGAAGATGAACCCAGAGAAGGGGAGAGGCCACCTGCCAAAAGACTCCCGTGGGTGTGTGTGAAGTGGCACAGACAATAAAAAGGAATGGAAGGGAATAATCCAGGGCTGACACAAATTGGCCTTGAATGGCTTGTGTGATTAAGTCTAAAGCCTTTTTGCCTTCAGGAGTTAACCGTCTAGGTGATCGGGGGTCTGGGTCCCCCCTTAAAATATCAAACAGAGGTTTCAAATCACCTGTAGTAAGACGGAGATAGGGGCGGATCCAATTAACATCCCCTAACAACTTTTGGAAATCATTAAGAGTTCTTAAATGACTAGTTCTCAATTTCAGGTTAGAAGGCCTAACTAGGGAACCACGGAGCTCAAAACCAAGGTATGTATAAGGGTCCGTGACTTGGATTTTCTCGGGGGAGACCTGCAGACCCCATTCAGCAAGGTTTTGCGAGAGAAAAGCAAAGCAATGGGGTCTGCAGGGTGCAAAGGAATAGAGAAAAAGGCATCCTTAAGGTCAATAATGATTTTAAAAAATGAGCTGGGGATTGCCACAGGGGAGGGCAGACCAGGTTGAAGGGAGCCTTTGATGATCATGGTTTGGTTAACAGCGCGAAGGTCCTGCAAGAGCCTCCATTTTCCCAATTTCTTTTTGATAACGAAAATAGGGGTATTCCAAGGGGAATCGCTATATTCAATCTGGCCAGCGAGGAATTGCTCCCGCACTAGCTCCTCGGCAGCCTCAAGCTTCTCCCTTGGAAGTGGCCACTGATCAACCCACACGGGCACGTCATCCTTCCATAGGATACGGTCTGCGTGGGGTGCAGGAATATCAGCGGCCATCAGAATAAATTTCCCAGACCTAATCTTTCAGGGCGAGGAGAGGCCTCAATGGGAGAACGAATGCCCTGTGAGTTTTTTCCAAGACCTTGGCCAGGTAGGAAACCCTGCCTCAGCATCTGGGAGGTAACAAGATCACTCGGACTGCACATAACCATTCCCATCTGTGAGAGAATATCCCTGCCCCAGAGGTTAAAGGGAAGGCCAGGAATAACATAAGGTTTCACAAGACCAGTGTTATTCTCAGCATCCGACCAGGTCAAAAATTTGGCACTCTGCTCAGGATCTACTGCCTGGCCTATGCCTTTAAGGTTGGTAAGGGCAGAAATTAAAGGCCAGGAAGCAGGCCAGGACTCCTTCCTAAGAACGGTGGCATCAGCACCAGTATCCACAATCCCTTCAAACTGTTTGCCCTCAATCTTTAGGAGAAGCAGGGGCTTTTGGGGGAGAACAGGCTGAACCCAAAAGGCATCGGAGGAGCCGAAGCCGCGCGGGCCACGAGGGGAAGGCCTCTGGGAAGAACCACGGAATTATCAAGAGGAAGCAAAAGAAGCTGCGCCAGGCGCGTACCTGCCGGAATGGTTTTTGGAACAACAGAGGCGGTAGAAACTATCACCTTGATCTCACCAGTATAGTCATTATAATTACTCCTGGATGTACAAAAAGGTCAGAGATCGTAGAGGAGGCTCTCCCAAGGAGAAGGGCAAAGAGCCCCGGAGGGCAGGGACCGAATACCCCAGTACCAAGGACCTGAGGTCCCCGGTCTGCACTTAATACTGTGGTGGAGGAGGAACGGAGGTCCAGTCCGGCGCTCCCAGGGGTTGCTTGGGAGAGATCGGAGATTGAGACACGGCCAGCCGAGCGGCCCCAGGGCCGGCCTGTGAGGGGATGAGAGGGGCCTGGGGCTGGCCCCGGAGGAAGTTTCCCTGCGGCGGCAAGGGGAGGCCCTCAGCGGAAGTTTTAGAGCGGCACTGAGAGGCCCAGTGACGACCCTTCTTACATCGGGGACAGAGGCCAGGGTGACCAACATGGCCTTGCTTGGCGTTTGGGCAATTTCTAGCAAAATGACCAGGAGTGCCGCAATTAAAACATTTAGGAGAGGCGTTGGGGGGGGCAGCAGCAACAGCCCCGGCAAAGGCATCCTGTAACGCAGCACCTATAGCGGTGCCAATTTGGCGACTGGAGCCAATATCCTGACAGAGACGGATATAATCAGAAAGAGACCCCTGACGTTTTTGCAGGCGAATGGCGGCCTGACAGGCAGAAGTGGCATTTTCAAAAGCAAGCTGCTTGACAAAATCACTGTCACCCTCAGATGGCCCCAACAGTCTTTCCCCGGCTTCAGTTAGACGACTAACAAAATCAGTGTAAGGCTCCTCAGGCTTCTGGCGGATGGAGGCGATAGAGGTCGTGTCGGGTCCTTTAGGAGGTAACAGCCGCCACGCCTTTCATGCAGCAGCCTGAATTTGAGCAAAAATTCCGGAAGCAAACTTAGATTGGGCCTCATTAGTATTAAAAGGAGGAAGGCCAACAAGCATTTCATAAGTCCATTCTGCACTTTCCCCTCCGGCCTCACGATTACAGCGGGCAGCTTCCTTACATAATTCTTTAAATTCAGATTTCCAAAGCACAAAATTTCCTCCACTCAGGGTGGCGCGGGCAAGGTGAAGCCAATCATGAGAAGTGAGCCATAAATGATCAAGGGCATCAAGGATGGAGAGGGTGAATGGGGCAACAGGGCCATACTGAGAGACTGCCTCTTTTAGTGTTTTTAGCGTCTTATACCCGAGGCGTCTATATTGCCGGGGGGCAGCCTCCTCTCCCTCCTCGTCAGTGTCACTTGACGCAGTTTTGTCCTCAATAATGGGAAAAAGAAAAGCGGGGGAGGAAGAGAAAAGACTCCTTTTCTTAGGGAGTAAAGACCCTGCATCTTTAGGGGAAGGGAGGGGGGCCAAAACAGGGGATTCGGATTTGGGTTTGGAGGTTACTGTAGGGGCAGTGAGAGCAACAGCCGGGCCAGGGATGCAATCAGCGAGTTCCAAATCAAGGAGTCGTAGTTCCTTAAGCAGCTGTGCTTTCTCTTTCTTAAACATCAACGTCTGTCGGAGGGACTGAATCTGAGAGGGGAGCGAGGTCAAGGGAGTGTCAACAGGCGGAAAAGGGGGAAGAGTATGATAAGAAGGGGGAGCAGAAGGGGGCAGAGAAGCAGGAAGATGAGGGGTTGGGAGTGGAGAAGCAGGAGCAGCGGGCGCGGAAGCAGAGTGCTGTATAGTAGGAAGACATGCAGGAGCGGCACTGAAATTATAGGGGTCATTATAAGAAGCAGCCTCCTGCTCAAGGTCAGCTGCATCAGTAGGATCTAAGGTATCATTTGACCTCTTGACCAAAGCCTCTTGTAAAACAGGATAAATGCGCTCAACTCTCCTACTTTGGGAGGAAAAATCATCTAAGGGCATGTTGATGGACACAGAATCACAATCCTTCCTAGACTCATCCTCTGTTGTGGGTGGGGCTGGTAATGGACAAGGAGGCTCCAGGGGGCCTCCGTCTTTTTCACTGACAATCTTACAAACCTCAGTCTCAAAAGGACGTATTTTCAAAATATCGTAAATACAATTCCAGTAATTGAACGCAGTAACAGGGACCTTCTGGGGCCCGAAAGTTCTAAAATAATCATTAAGACAATCTCCCACCCGTTTCCATCTTTTCTCATCTATAGTTCCTTCCTGGGGGAACCAAGGACAAACGTCCTTTAAAAAAACAAAAAATTGTATAAGATCCTTTTTCTTAACCTTTACTCCCCGTGTCTTTAATGAGGCCTTAAGCCCTTCTACAAATTTTTCATGACTACTAGCATCCTGCCCCATTTTGAGTGTCTCCTTACCTCAGGTCTCTATTCCGTAGATCAGGCAAATCCGCGGCAACCAATTCTCATGTATCGTGACTGCAGTCGTTTTTTCCACAGGAGCACACACCAAAAACCTTTACTCCTTTTAAGGGGGTCTCGGGCCCCACGTTGGGCGCCAAATGTCCCGTCCCGCGGGACATCAACGGAGGTCCGGACCTGTAAAAGAA
>NW_020951840.1:0-1441 GCF_900497805.2 Vombatus ursinus
TGTAGTTCAACTTGGTCTGATAACCTCACGAAGGACAGCTAAGTTGGTCTTACAGAAAAAGAGGAAAGGAGAGAGGGAAGGAAGGAAAGAGAGAGAAAGAGAGAGAGAGAGAGAGAGAGAGAGAGAGAGAGTACATAGGAATAAACAAAGATACATAGATAATATCTCTGCTACTGATCTTGGGAATTAATTTTCTATTTTTGTTCTGCCCATTCCAGCCCAAAGATCTTTTAACTTAGTAGAGAAAACAAAAGGAAAAGGAAATAGTTGGGTGGTGTTTTTTCCTCTCTTTGTCCCATTCCATCAAAGCCAAGCAGAAGTTCTTTTCCTTCTTTGATTGTCTACTTTTATCAAACACTCAAACAGAGCTGCGATCTCATCAATTTGGATGTTCTCTCCAACAATGCTGATTACAACCCATATGATATAATCCTTGTCCGTGTCTTCCCATAAGCTTCCTAAAGGAGATCCACCCATTCTGCTGGAGGCCTTTCTCACCTTCTGCTAACACGGCAAGATACCAGCACTTGGGCTGCCCACTTATCATTCCTCACTCTCATCACATAAGCAGCCCATCATTTCTTCCTACCCTATATCTCCCTGATGACATCCATTTTGAAGTCTCAGTCCTTTAAGGCATTTATAAGAAAAAGGAAGACAAAACGTTGCAGTTAAATGTGGAAGGACTGATCAGAGATTCTCTTTGTAGATAATAAAAAGTAGGAGGAATTGGTTTCATTTTGAATTCATAGGTAAAAGGAAAGATTATTTTATGAGAATATTTGGTTACCTTGCAGTACTAACAATAATCATTTACAAGATTACCATAATGATAATTAGAACTTATGTATCTACATCTCTTGCTAAGAATGAAGAGTTAGAAAATTTCTACAAAAAATTAAATAAGACCCTCCAAATTAAATCAACATATCCTTTAATACTCAGAGACTTCACTGCAAAGGTAGATATAGAGAAAAACAAAAATTTTCATTAGAACACATTGTTCATGAGCAAGAAAAAAAAAAGTCAAAGTTCTGTAAACTATATATGCATATATATGTAATAGACAGATAGATAGATAGATAGATAGATACATATGTATTATGAATACTTTCCTCAGGAGTCAAAAGACATTGGGAATGTTGAGCACTGAATAAAATTAAATTAATTTTATTTTTATAGGTATTGTAAGAGTTAGTTGTGAATCAGTTACAGAATTTGCGTACAGTCAGATCATCAACTTATTAGCACAAAGATAAAAAGCAACACCAAATTAGAAGAATAAAAATGAAAAGACACTGTGAGAATTTGAGGCAACTCTAATCTGGCCTGTTTAAGCAAGCTATCCATCCTAGAAAATGGGAAAAGAATAAGAAAACATACATTGATTTGAAAAATGCCATTTTGTAAGAAAGTATACTTGATATAAGTCAATTGTTAA
>NW_020951841.1:0-2675 GCF_900497805.2 Vombatus ursinus
GACTAGATGCCTCCTGGGGGCCTGGCCTGCTGTACAAGACTGTGTGCCTCTCTGGAGGACTGCCCCTACACACCTCTTGGATCTTTCAGGACCCAGTGCTTTTCTATAACCAAGAATAGCCGTAGACTCTCTCAAAGGGACGTGATGTTGAGAGTCCATCCAGACTGAGAGACCAGGGGCAGCTAGGTGGTGCAGTGGATAGAGCACCAGCCCTGGAGTCAGGAGGACCTGAGTTCAAATCCAGCCTCAGCCACATAACACTTACTAGCTGTGAGACCCTGGGCAAGTCACTTAATCCTATTGCCTAACAAAAAACAAAAACAAAAAAAAACCTGAGAATCCATCAAAGGCCCACAAGGGGATTCCTTTTCTAGGCTGTATTATTCCTGCCTGAGGCCAAAGGAAAGGAAGGAAGTGTGTTTCCTGGCAACACCCCGCAAATTAGACAAGTCTGTGCATGTGAGCCAACCCTCTTGTACCCCAAAACAGTCAGCCCACTGCAATGAATTCTGCCAATGGCGGGGATCTCTCGTCATTTTCCCATGCCCTCTTCCCAAATTATATATGACAATGACTGCCCATTTGAATCACTCAATACAAAAATTTATTTGTTCATTTAACAAGCATATATTAAGCCTCCACTATGAGCCAGATACTTCTGGTGGACACAAGGAACACAAAGAAATGCCCCCACCCCAAGGCAACCCCTGACCTTGAGGAGTTTAAATTCCACTGAGGGATATTACTATTACACAGATAAGTTGACATAATTGATACAGAGCTGGAAGAGATGTCAGAGGTCAGATAACTCAATTGTCTGATTGATCATTGAGGAACTGGGACCCATGGAGAGCAAGTAAAGGCCCAAGGTCACACAGAAGTGTGTGTGTGTGTGTGTGTGTGTGTGTGTGTGTGCAACAGATGTGTGGAAAGTCAAGCTGCAGCAGGAACTATGATCCTCCCAGGTTCTATCTGGATGAAACTTTCCAAAGTGATTGGAAAATTAACTCTCCAAACACCCATTTTGCTGGAGGGATTGTAACAGCAGGACAGCAGATCAATGCCAGAACTCATTTATTTCTCTTTGCCAAAGGTAAAGACAGATTGGGAGGTCCTATAGAAACAGTATGAGTGAAGGACAACAAAATGAAAGATCATCGCCATCGCATCACCAATGGGAGACTGGCTTGTTCTTGGGAGTAGCCTGGAGTCAGGAGGGAGGGCACTGGACTGGAAGTCAGGGAGACTTGGGTTGAAAGCCAAGTCCTATTTCCCATGCTTCTAGTGCCTGGCACAAAATAGGGGTTTAATAAATGCTTCTTGCTTGACTTTACCTGTTTACTGTGGGATCCTGGGCAAGTGACTTCAGGTCTCTACACCTCAGTTCTCTCCTCTGGGCAATGGGGAATAGAATCCTTCCACCACTCACCCACATGGTTATTAGGAGGAAGGTGATGGTGATGGCCCCTGTTAGGACAGTTGAGGAATGTCCCTCTACCAATGTAACCTGCCTCCTTCTCTACAACCTACAGGCTTGGAGAATTGTCAAGAAGATTGAGAGGTCTGGAAAGCAACTGGAAATTATGCCCCAAGTTATAAATTATAAATTATAAATTATACCCAAACAGTTATAAAACTGTGTCTACCCTTTAACCCAGCAATACCACTACTAGGTCTGTTTTCCAAGATGATCAGGGAAAAAGGAAAAGACACTACATGTTATAAAACACTGATAGCGGCTCTGTTTGTGGTGGCAAAAACTGGAAATGGAAGGGATGCCTATCAATTGGGGAATGGCTGAACAAGTTGTGCTATATGATCATGATGGAATATTGCTGGGCTACAGGAAATGGTGAGCTTGCTGACCTTAGAAAAACATGGAAAGACGTACATGAAATAATGAAGAGAGGAATGAGCAGAACCAAGAGAACATTGGAAAAGAAACCACAATATTTTCTTAAGAATGACCTTGAGTGAATAAGTCATTTTGACTACTATAAATACCTAAATTCACTACAAAGGACCTATGAAGGAAGGCACTATCTGCATCCAGAGAAAAAACTGATGAATAGAAGTAAGTATAGAATGGATTTCCATACATATAAATTTATGTCTAATGGTAGCCATCTGTAAGAGGGGAGGGAGAGAAGGAAAGAAAGAAAATCAAATGATTATTTATTATACATTTAAAAGGAAAAGCAAGTTGACCATAATAGATTTGCAGTTTTGTGTGTAATGCTCATTTTTTCTATTCTACTTTTTCTATTCTTCTTAAGTTCAGAATAAAAAAACAAAAATTTTCATTTTTAAAATCCTGCAGAAGAAAAGAAGAAGAAAACTGAGAGGTTCTGACTCACCTCGGGTTAAAGAGCCCCCGGCCTTGGCTCCAGCTCTTCTGACCCCAAGGCTCACTCTCTGTGCATTCTCCATGCTATCTCTCAATGAGAATAAAGCTTTAAATAAATAAAAGATATTCTTATTTCTAGGACAGTGTCTGAGGAGCCATTGGCAGACATCCTCAGGGTTTTCAGGGTGGAGAGGGGCAGATGTAGGTCAAGGCAATACCACCATAGCTTCATCTTTGGGCAAAGGAAGCAGGAAGGTCAATCAGCATTGACATCACCAAGCCTGGCCCCCACCCATGGAGAGAGCTCTGGTCTGCACCTCTTAGAAAG
>NW_020951842.1:0-9855 GCF_900497805.2 Vombatus ursinus
GCCTGTGAGTTAGCTTCTCCCTCTTTTCACATAAGGTAAGAAACAGAAGAAATTCTCCAAAGGACCTCCTCACGTCTCTGTGTTCTCTTCTTTTATTTCTAGTTGGACACGAAGCTCTTGAACTGAAGCAGCCTCAAGTCTCCATCACTAGAGACCTGAGCACAACAGCACGTGTGACTTGTCAAGTGTCTGGCAGTCAGAACTTTAAGGACGAGTACATACACTGGTACCAGCAGAAGCCAAACCAACCTTTGCAACATCTGCTCTTTGTCCACTCAACCAGTGCTGCCGCAACAAAATCCTTACATGAGGTAAGGAAGAAATTTGTGGCAGAAAAGAATGAAGGCAAAGGAACCTCAATCCTAACAATAAGCAGCATAACACGTGAAGATGAGGCCACCTACTATTGTGCATGCTGGGAAGACCACAGCAGTCAGCACTCAGTGACAACACCTACAAGAATCCTGCCCTCCTTGCGGCCCTCCCCACATCCTCTTCCCCTGGGGGCCACCTCCTTGTTTCTGGCTCCCATCCCATTTGGCCTGTCGGTAACACTTCCTGCATTTCTTACCAGGACCATGTGGCCCATGTCTATACCACACTACATTCCTGCTCTAACTCATACAGGTTCCAAACTCCCTCCATCACCATCGTAACCATTCACATCTCTGCAGGGCTCTAAGATTTCCGATGGTTTTATGGGTTGGACCAGACAGCTTCTGAGGTCCCTTCCAATTCTCAACTTCTGTCTCTCTGCTTTTTGGCAGAGAGCCTTACTTTATATTATGTTGCCTCATCCTCTTCACCACCCTATGGAACAGGTTCTCTTTCCATCCCAGCAGCACCTGTCTAAGGATGATTTTGAACACAGATATTCCTGACTCCATGTCTTGCCCCCTGTCCAAAGCTCATGCACCAAAGCTAACACTTGGATCCAATATCCCTCAGGAGAAACTAAAAGAAACATGAAGAAGGAAGACATTAATATCCTCTCTTAATTCCTTAGGTCTCTGAACCAATTCAAATCCTTTTTTGGGTAGAATTCAGACTAAGTGACCAGGGAAGTGCCTTCCAACACTGAGATGCTATTTCTCCTCATCACTTATGGTTGTGATGGTTCGTTATCTTTGTTAATCAATGAGTATTGATTCAGGTGGAGTGTGCCCAGTGCTGTGGGAAAGATGAAAGGAGCCCAAGACACAGTTCTCTTCAAGAAACTGCCCTTAGCCTTGGGGAAATGGTATGACCAGCAGTGAAAGAGAACATGTGTCTATAGATGACCAAGGCTGGAAGTGGGGGCAGGCAGGGAGGGAGATCTGTGGTCATGGAGGCTGGGGGTGGGATACTGAGAGTGCTTCATGGGAAGAAAGCCAAGCAAAATGAATGATTTCAGGAGCCAAAGCTAAAAAGATAAAATGATGAAAATTCTATAAATTCTCCCCATTTTGTACAACAGATGCAATTGAAACAATAAAGAATTAAGGAACTTCCTTAAGAAAATGTTCTATTAGTATTCTCTGTGGGAAATGAGGCTCCCAAAATTATTATTTGTTGTTTTCAAAAGCATTTCTCTAATATTAAAAACTCAGTTTCCATCTATCAACAAGCATTTCTTAAGCATCTTCTCCCTTTCCATGTGCCAGGTAACTCTCTAGTAAGATAGGTTCCAGAAAATGTTCATCTACATTGGTTGAGGGGCTTCCTTACTGGGAGTTCCCTACCTCAATGAAAACATAGCTCCAAAATAATAGTAATAATAAAATATGCCTTCTAGGCATTGTGTGGGTCCTAGAGATGCAAAAATAAAAACTTCTCTCCCCTCAATGACTGTGTGTTTTATGAGGAAGCAACATGGACACATATATAAGAAAGTCAAAAATTTGTCCAAAACATGAGACGGGGACTGGACCAGGAACTCCCAGACAAGGAAATTCCTTCTATCAATAGAGGCCAGAGTCCTCTCTCAACTTAGAGTCTTAGAGGCTTTCTTGGGTTACTGGGAGTTTCGATTAATTTCCCAGGGTCACATGTGTCAAAGATGTGACTTGAATTTGGGCCCTCCTGATTTTGAGAACAGCTCTCTATCCCTTATTCCAAGCTGCCTCTCATAAAAAGGAAATACAACCTAATTTAAATGGGGGGGGGGCCTGGTAGTGGGAGGGAATTCATGAAGGCCCTTCTGTAGTACAATATAACTGGCCTAGATCATTAAAGAAGGCTAGGAATTCCTAGAGGAGGAGGAGGGGGGAGTTGTCCTGTCATGGCAGACACCTCCGGGATCAAATAGAAAATCCTTTGCTTGGTGTTCAAAGCCTTGATCACCTGGCCCCTTCCTGCCATGCCAGCCATCTTCTACCTTCCACTGTGCTTCACACAGAAACACACAAGCACACACACAAACATACCTACACACAGAGAGACACACATACACACAAACACACCTACACGTGCAAGCACACACACACACACACACACACACACACTGTGATCAAGGCACTGTCACTGGCTGTACCCCATGCTTAGGACTCTCTTCTTCTTCATCTCTGCATCTGGCTTCCCTGGCTTCCTCCAACTCTCAGCTGAAATCTCATTTTCTCCTGGAAGCTTTTTCCTGATTCCACTTAATAATGAGAAGACTTTACCCTATTAGACATCTCCAACTGATCTTATCTAAACTTTGAACATTGTTTGCCTGTTGTCTCCCCCGTTACACTGGGAGCTCCTTGAGAGCAGGGACTGGGTTGTTTTTGTTTGTTTGTTTGTTTGCTTGTTTGTTTGTTTTTGTTGGGGGAAGGGCATTTCTTTATATCCACAGCGCTTAGCAGAATGCCTGAAACATAGTAGGTATTCAATAAATGTTTGGGGCAACTAAGTGTTGCAGTGGGTAGACTGCCAGACCTGGAGTCAGGAAGACTCATCTTCCTGAGACTCATCTGACCTCAGACACTTACTAGTTGTATGACCCTGGGCAAGTCACTTCACCCTGCTTGCCTCAGTTTTCTCATCTGTAAAATGAGCTGAAGAAAGAAATGCCAAACCGATGCAGTATCTCCACCAAGAAAACCCCAAATGGGGCCACAAAAAGTCAGATGTGACTGAAGACAATTGAACAACTAATGCTTATTGACTATTTTGACTTGTTCCTTCTTTACTCTTTCTGCGTCTCATGAAGACAAAGCTTCTGAACTATCCCCTTTCAGTTCCTTCCATCCATCTCCATGGTGCTGATTCTGTAGCTCTTAGCTAGTCCTCCCTATTCTCTGCTTTGCCCCATTAAAAATATCAGCATCAGATGGAAGCAGATGTGTGTGGTAGACCTCTTTTGCTGCTTGAAGTCCAGAGTCCTGCTCCTGCTTCCCGACTTTGCCTTGCTACTTTTAAGACAGTCTCAGACAATCTCTGGTTGTATGACTCCCCCTGTTCTAAAACATTCGGGGAGCTGGCTGCCTTTAGAGAATCCATACAATGCCTCTTTTGGGGCAGATGATGTCCAGGAAGGCACAACCTTAGGTAATCTCCTAAAGTACAAATCTCCCCAAGATGTAGTAACAATAATAATAACAATAACAATAATAATAATAATAATAATAGCTTGTATTTACATAGTACCTACTATGTGCCCAGCACTGTGCTAAGCACTTTACATAGATCTCATTTGTTCCTCACAATAATGTTAAGAGATGAATGCTACTATTATTATCATTTTACAATTAGAGAAACTGAGGCAAACAGGGTTAAGTGACTTGCCCAAGATCACACAGCTAGGACGTATCTGAGGTCAGATTGAAATACAAGTCTTTCTGATTCCAGGTCCAGCCTAGAATCTCCCCTATGCCACCTAGCTTCCTCACCCACTAGAAGGTCTCTGTCTCTTAGCACAGACATAAACCTCTTCTCCCACTGAAATGTGATTTAGTGGTACCGACAAAGAGCCACTTCTTAGAGGAGAACTCCATCTTGAGGCACCAGCCCAGGCCCTCTACTCAATTTTTGAGCCTATTTTCCCATTGCTTTCATTGTTGTTCAGAGCCTGGAAGAATGACTAACCCTTCGCTGTTCCCCTATGGACTTGATGGGAGCCCATCAGCTGCTTTCCTCTGTCTCTCTTCTCCCCTCTCCCCATCCAAGTGATCTCCCACATGGTTATTCTTGCCCACAAAATAGAGCAATTCACTAATGTGGTGTCAAGAGGTTTATTTCTCTGATTGTCAGGGCAGCCCTTCCTACTGATTTTCTGCACATTATTTAAATTCCCATGAAATCTTTAGGCTCTTAAGAGCTTAGTGTTTGTCTTATGCTCCTTGTTGATCCATTTTTGCTCCATTTAACCCCATATCTAAGGAGAGTCAACTGAGTTAAATTCTGAAGAGAGACCAATGAGATTGATGACTGAGAAGAAAACCCTGGATTTCACAGCAGAGATATCATTGGTAACATTTAAGAGATATGTTCCAGTAAAGTGAGTGGGGTGCAATTTGGAGTGGGAGCATGAGGGCACTTACCATGTGCGATAAGAAAACAAGCATCCCACATACATCAGAGCTGTGATCCAGATGTGCGGTATTCCAAGGCAGATGTTATACCTGTGTTTACAATTTCCAGGGAAAACCAAGGGACCATTGCAAGAAGCTCACTTTCTTTGTAAGAACACCCTTTTCTAATGAAGGGCACCTGTGGACAAGGGTGCTGCTGGTAAACAGCGAAAGGATGGAATTCAATGGAATATTGCCAATGAATTAAGCAAGACCCCTTTTCCCTTGTGGGTGGCTGTGCATCTGTGGCCAAAAAGAGTTTGTCTCTGGTTAGCCACTTTCTGCTTAGAGTCATTTCCTTCCTCTCCAACACAGGCATCACTTCCCTTCTGTTGAATGACTTCTGGCCTTCTCCCTCTCCATTATGGAGACCACCAAAGTGCTACTGGTTTGCTTTCTGATCCTGGCTTTTCTTGGGATTGGTGAGTTCTTTCTTTTTGTCATTTGTTTGGTATCCATTCATGGAGGGGCCAAGAAATGGGTGAGGGAAAAAAACCTGACACTTTCCTTGCAAAGACAGCCAGCCTGAACTGTGGGATAAAAGACTGAATCTGAGGTTTCTTTTTAAGGCAACACCATATCTCTTCCTCTGAGAGATGCAGCATGATGTAGTGACCTTGGAGTCAGAGCCCCTGGGCTGGAGTCCTACCTGAGGTCACTTACCCAAACGGGTGACCCCGGCAAAGGTCGCAGGGCCGCAATCTCTACCATAAGAGCACTGGCTGCACTAAAGGCTCCCTGAAAGACATTGCCAAACCTCCATCTGAATGGATAAATGCATTTGGTTAGGCTTGTTTAAGTCTACAGTCTTGAGTTGAGTCTAAAGACAGAGACAGAAACACCCACGGCCCTTTTAGTTCCCTCTTAGCTGGAAAGTCGGTGTCTCTGTTTCATTCTCTAAGTAGATACAAGAAGTCAAACTAGCCTAACAAAATCCTTTATTCATTCAAACAATGACTGTACTATGCCATGCAAATGTTTGTTTTATTCCGTAAATTAAAAATTTTAATTAAAAAAAATAAAAATTCCTTTAATCCTAAAAAAAAAAAGCCAAAGGAGTACACTTAATAAATAAAGAATACAGCTATCACAAGCCCAGTGACTATTTTATGCATAATTGATTAAAGTACCTAATAACTACTTTACAAGAATTTTTGGGCCATTCATCAGCAGGTATTTCTGACAGCTTATTCTACAATGATTTTAAAGACTCATTTCATTACCTCATCTTCTTCCCCAAACTTCAACTCTCCACCTAGCAAAGTCCAACTCCATCCCAAAGTGACCAGCTATATATTTTGATTCTTTTTGGACACCAGAGCTCTTGGTATCTGGCGGTCCAGGAGATTCTTTTCTCTTGTAGGTGCAAGCATGGAACCCATACTGACCCAGTTTATGCCATCCAACACTAAGAGAAGTGGTAACACCGCCTTTCTGGTATGCCGAGTGAATGTGACTTCTTTTGGGTCCGCTTACATTCACTGGTACCGCCAGAAGCCCGGTGGGCATCTGGAACGGATTCTCTATCTTTCATCCAATGACAATGTCATTCATGAAGATGGGGTCAGTGAGGAGAGGTATGAGGCCAAGAAACGGGAGAGCGACTTGTCAGCAAGCCTCAGAATCCACCAAGTCACAGAGGCAGATGCGGGGCTGTACTATTGTGCCTGCTGGGATGGCACTATGAGTCAAACCCACAGAGACACTGAACAAGAACTCTCACACTGCATATTCGTGCACCTGGGGAATCCTCAGTGTCTGCCCCAGGTCCCACATCTAGATACCACCAATGGCGGCTGCTGCGTGTCAGCACAGGAAATCTTGCTGCTGTCTCTGCTCTGCTCAATGCTAGGATGGGGAGTCTCAGACCTGGCTCTGGGTCTCTTGGTCCAACTGTGAGATTTTCTTTATCTTCCTTCCTCTTCTCCCACAGCTGTTCAGGTCCTTGGGAAGTGTCTCTGCTCCAACTCAGGCTCACCAACCAGAGGAAGCATCTACCAGTGGATGACAGGGTCACATCACTCAACCAAATCCCACAAAAAGTCATTAGTTGGGCCTTGGATGGTGCCTTGGAGGTGAAAATTATCTGTTTTAAAATTAGTATGATCAGGGGGCAGCTAGGTGGCACAGTGGATAGAGCACTGGCCCTGAAGTCAGGAGGACCTGAGTTCAAATCCGGCCTCAGACTAAACACTTGACACTTACTAATTGCGTGACCCTGGGCAAGTCACTTAACCCCAATTGCCTAAAAAATAAAATTTAATATGATCATAGACTTGGAGGTGGAAAGGACCTCAGGAGGTGTCTGGCCCAAGACCCTTAGTTTACGAGAGGAGGAAATTAAGGTCCAGAGAGGTTACACTTATAGGATGCTAGGTTTACCTGAAAGGCACTTTAGAAGCAATCTAGTGCAGCCCCCTCATTTTGCAGATAAGGAAACTTCACCATGGAGGTAAAGTGACTTGTCCAAGGTCACACAGGTAGCAGGTATCAGAGCCTGGACTGGAACCACTGCTCACCCATGCATTTTCCTCCTTGAAAGATAAAGGGCCAGCCAGGATCTGCTAAATTGCAGAATCCTAATTCAAGATTTCCAAAGACGGTTTGTGCACAGGGCATTGGAGGTTGGAGCAGGTCATCCCTTTCAATTGTGAGGTCATCGGTGCTAGAATTTCCTCCCAGATAACAGGAAGACGTATTTTCCAAGGTTTGTTCCCCAACTTTAGTCTCAGAACTGTGCAAAGCGGGAAGGATGGGGTCACTGGATTGTGAGACATTTTTTTTTTAGTTCTACTCATTTTATTCTGAACTTAAGAAATAAAACAAGCATTTCCAAAACATAATAGAATAGGAAAAAAACCAGAGGATGTACATGAAACTGAGCATCTATTGTGTAAAACTTGCTATTTCTTCTAATACATAATAAAGTTATCATCTAAATTTATCTTTATCCTTTTTTTTCTTCCTTTCCTCCCCCCACCCCAACCCTAGAGGTGGCCACCATTAGACACAAATGTGTGTGTGTATGTAAAAAACATTCTATATGTACTTCTATTTATCAGTTCTGATAACTGATTTATCAGTTCTGATGCTGATAGCCTCTTCCTTCATATGTCTTCTAGAGTTAACTCGGGTGTTTACAGCAGTCAAAACGACTTAGTCACTCAAAGTCGCTCTTGAAACAATATTGCTGTTCATATCTGCAAGGTGCTCTTGGTTCTGTTCATTTTGTTCTTCGTTATCTCCTCCAACCCCACCCGTGTTTTTCCTAAGATTATCGAGCTCATCATTTCTTTTTTTTATTTATTTGCTTAGGCAATTGGGGTTAAGTGACTTGCCCAGGGTCACACAGCTAGTAAGTATCAAGTGTTTGGTCTGAGGCCGGATTTGAACTCAGGTCCTCCTGACTTCAAAGCTGGTGCTTTATCCACTGCACCATCTAGCTGCCCCAAGCTCATCATTTCAGATAGCACAGTAGTATTCCATCACAATCACACACCACAACTTGTTTAGCCATACCCCAGTTGATGTGCATCCCCCTGATTTCCAGTTGTTTGCCACCACAAAGAGAGCTGCTGTAATTCATTTAGAACATACAAATTCTTTTCCTTTTTCCATAATCATCTTTGGAAATAGACCTAATAGTGGTATTTCTGGGTTAAAGGGTATAGGCATTTTAATAACTCTTTGGGCATAATTCTAAATTGCTCTCCAAAACATTTGGATCAATTCACAATTCTACCAACAGTGAATTAGTTTCCTAATTTTTCCACATCCCCTCCAACATTTGTCGCTTTCCCCTTTGATCATTTTAGCCAATCTGATGGGTGTAAAATGATACCTCCAGGTTGTTTTAACCTGCATTTCCCTAATCAATATTGATTTAGAGCAATTTTCATATGACTATAAATTGTTTAGATTTCTTTATCTAAAAACTGTCTCTTCATATCCTTTGACCATTTATTAATTGGGGAATGATTCATTTTCTTATAGATTAGACAAAGGTCTTTATATATTTGACATATGAGACCTTTATCTGAGAAACTGCCTATAAATAATTTCCCCAGTTTTATGCTTTCCTTCTGATCTTAGCTACATTGTTTTATTTGTACAAAAAAATTTAATTTAATGCAATTTAAATTATCCATTTTGCACCTCACACTGCTCTCTGCTTCTTGTTTATTTATAAATTGTTCACCTGTCCATAAATCTGATAGGTGATATGTTCCATGTTCTAAAAATTTTTCTCATATCTCTCTGTATATATAGTTCATGTATCTATTTTAACCTTATCTTGTTAAATGGAGTAAGAAGTTGGCCTATGCCCAATTTTTGCCATACTGCTTTCCAGTTTTCCCAATAATTTTTACCAAATTATGAATTTTTATCCCCAAAACCTGTCTTTATGCTCATCAAATACAATGTGAATTGTATGTTTACTCTGTTCCACTGATCTACCTTTCTATTTCTCAACCGGTGCTAGTTTTGATATTTATTGCTTTATAATACAGTTTAAGATCTAGTATTGCTAAACCTCCTTCCTTTACATTTTTATTAGCTCCTTTGATAGTCTTGACTTCTTGTTCTTCCAAACTAATTTTGTTATTGTTTTATTCTAATTCAGTAAAAAAAAAAAATGGGATCTTTCTCTTGAGCCTTTTGCCTCCTACAGCTTCCTCTCTGAGCTCTGGGATACTCTCACAAGTGGACACATGATCCTCTCACTTTACTGAGGCAGATCATGACCCCTTCTTGCCTTTTTGGCTCACACAGCACTTATCTGTGTCCTGCCAAAGCTACTCCCTAGGGCATTCAGCCAAGAGATGGGAGACTCTTTCTCTGGGTCATGGGCTATTCGATGGCTGCCAGTGCAGCCCTTGGAGTGCCCACCTGCCATCCTTCCCTCCTGGTTCCTGATTAGCCTACTTCCTTTTCTGGCCATCCATATGCTCGAGTAGGTCTTTTAAGCACCTTCTTGCTTTGTCTTCCTTGATAATGAGTCTGGATCAATTGGATTTGAAACTGTTACCACTGTGCAACACATTTCCCCTCTCTGATTCTCAGTTTTTTCATCCGTAAAAAATGGGAATAATAATATTTTCAGGGTAGTCATGAAGAAAGCATTTGGCTAACCATAAAAAGCTACCTAAATGTGAGGTTATTATTATTTATGCCTACTGGGCATCTCTCCAAGGCCCTTTGGATCCCCTGACATCTTGTTTCTCCTGAGATTATTGAGTTAACAGCACCAACACCACCATCACCAACAATAACTAGTATATATATATATATATATATATATATATATATACACACATACACA
>NW_020951842.1:9955-11650 GCF_900497805.2 Vombatus ursinus
ATATATATATATATATATATATATATATATATATATACACACATACACACATATATATGTATATGTATATGTGTACATATATGTATATATCTATCGCTTTTAGCTTCACAAACTACTTTACAAATAAAATAATAAAATAACATTTATGTAATACCTTAATGTTTATAAAAGGATTTCCCCACATTAACTCATTTGAACATCACAACAACCATAAGAGGTAGGTGCTATTACCATCTCCATTTTAGAGATGAGGAAACTGAGGCTGAGAGTTGAAGGGGCTTACCCAAGGTCACAGAGCAGTTAGTCAATATGTGAAATTGAATTCAAATTTAGGTCTTTCTGACTCCAAGTCCAGGGGCTCTGACAATCAACAGCTGTGTGACTCTGGAGAAGTCACTTAATTTCTCTCAATTTCTGTAAAGTATAAACCATAATAAAACCTACCAAATTGCATCATTGTGAGATCCAATAAAGCATCCAGATAAACCACTTTGTAAGCTCTGAAGTACTTAGTAAATGTTGGTTGTTATTATCATTTCAAAAGAAATCCATTGAATAATTTGGCACCAAAAGAAATGAAAAATACAGAAAGGATGTGTAGGCCAGGACAAGGCAGGGGGGAAGAACTACTCGGATTGATAAGGATCCAGGCAAGAAACTTACGAATGAGAATTGAGTCCAACTTTTACCTAAATACAAAGTATGACAGCAATGCCTGTATTCTTCCCTAGGGATAAAGATTGCCCCTAAACGTGGTTCAGAGGACCCAAAGAAATAATCCAGCACAATGAGGCCAACAGAGGAAACATGTAAAAACAATAGATGAATCAATTCAATCAGACGTTTGGAATATACACTTTTCAATCAACAACAAATTTTGAGAGAGTCTCTGCCCTCAAGGAGCTCAGTCTAGTTGAGCAGCCAAAAGTGGTAAGCATGAAATTGTAGAAAAGCAGAACATGGTCTACAACTCAAGGATAAATTAGGTAACACACAATGTAAGTGGGCAGAAAAGACTGAGATCAGTGTGGATTGAAGGAACAGGATACAAGGCAAATGACCCATTTTGTTGATAAAAATTTATGAAATGTGGGGTCAGCTAGGTGGCGCAATGGATAGAGCACTGGCCCTGAAGTCAGGAGGACCTGAGTTCAGATCTGGCCTCAGACCAAACACTTGACACGTACTAGCTGTGTGACCCTGGGCAAGTCACTTAAACCCAATTGCCTTAAAAAAAATTTATGAAATGCAAGGAAAGTGAAATGTGTAAATCAATAGCCCAGTGGCAGTGAGTTGATTCAAAGAAAGAAAAAGAGAGAAAAAGTAGTCCAATGGTCTCTGTGAGGTTTTCTCTAATTGCTTTATTATCTGCAGGAATTCCCCTGAAAAACAACACACTTGTCATCTCCTCTTATTCTAAAAATGTGATTCCTTCTTAGGACTGAATTTTTTTTAAAGCCACGGGCTCATCACTACTCAGTTGCAAAGAGGCACATTCCAGCTTGATGTCTGTCAAAGCTTCAGGATCATCAGAGCAGGCCAAGAGTGGAAGGGGCAGGCTCAGGGGCCAGGGGGCACTCACAGGAAAAGACTGGCCAACTACCCATTGAGCATGGCCCAGAAGGGATCTGTGATCAGGAATGGGATGGACTAGATGCCTCCTGGGGGCCTGGCCTGCTGTACAAGACTGTGTGC
>NW_020951843.1:0-1190 GCF_900497805.2 Vombatus ursinus
ACAAAGATTTGTAACAAAGATATATGTGTACACATATACACACATATGTACGAATGTATGTGCATATATAGTGAAATGGCTTTTGGTCACATATATTCATATATGTATATATACATATATATGTGTGTATTTGTGTATATATACACATATATGTATATGTCCATGTGTATGACCAAAAACCATTTCACAAGATAAGTTGTAAAAGGCTATGAATAGCTCTCAAAAGAACTGCAAATTATTAATAACTATATGAAAGAATATTCCAAATCACTAACTTAGAAAAACATAAATCAAAATAACACTTCACCTCAAACCCAGCAAAATGGTAAAGTTGACAAAAGATGGGAATAGTCTATGCTGGAGAGGTTATGAGAAGCTGGAAACATTAGTGCATTGTCAATGGAGCTACAAATCAGTACAACCATTTTGGAAAGCAATTTGGAAGTATGTAAATAAAGTAACTAAAATATCTATACCTTTTAATCCAGAGATTCTCATACTAGGCATATACTCCTGAGGAGGCAATTATAATAAGAAAGTCTCCATATATAAGATGTTTATGCCAGCATTTTTTGTAGTAACAAGGAACTGAAAATAAACTATACCAATTAGGGAATGAATAAATAAATTATTGTACATGGATATAATAGAATGTTACCATGCATAAGAAAAGATAAATATAATAAAGACCAGAGAAGCCTGGGAAGATTTACATCAATCAATGAAGAGTGAAGTAGGCAGGGGCAAGAAAGAAATATACCCCATAACTACAACAGTGTGGAAAAAAACAACCACCACAAAGTCATTGAAAGTGAAGGTTGCACAGTTACAAAGAATAAGTGAGCATGGCCCCAAAGATAGAGATGAGAAAACAGCTCCCTTCATCCACCTTTGCAGAGGTGGGAGGTCCAAGGGGGTGTATATTTTCAAAGTTTTTTTAATGTATTGTCGGTTTTGCAGGATTTTTTTCCTCTTCTTTTTTAAAAATTATTTTCTATTAGATAGGATGGGTTTCTAGGAATGGGGAAGAAGAGGGATGAAGGGGGCTACTTCAAAACAAAAAACATCATTTCCTCTCTGGGCTCTGCTCTTTACTCTCTGAACTTTTTTCTTAACCATTTTCCAGGGCTTAGCACAGTGCCCGGCTCGTAATAGGCACTTAATAAATGTTGATTGATTGACTGATCCAT
>NW_020951844.1:0-1293 GCF_900497805.2 Vombatus ursinus
AGACAACTAATATACACACATACACAAACATGTTTTAAATGTATCCACGTATATATGTGTGTGTATCTGTATGTATATGTTGTCTATATATCTAGGATTTGATACAAAGATTTGTGACAAAGATATATGTGTATACATATACACACATATGTACGAATGTATGTGCATATATAGTGAAATGGCTTTTGGTCACATATATTCATATATATATATATACATATATATGTGTGTATTTGTGTATATATACACATATATGTATATGTCCACGTGTATGACCAAAAACCATTTCACAAGATAAGTTGTAAAAGGCTATGAATAGTTCTCAAAAGAACTGCAAATTATTAATAACTATATGAAAGAATATTCCAAATCACTAACTTAGAAAAACATAAATCAAAATAACACTTCACCTCAAACCCAGCAAAATGGTAAAGTTGACAAAAGATGGGAATAGTCTATGCTGGAGAGGTTATGAGAAGCTAGAAACATTAGTGCATTGTCAATGGAGCTACAAATCAGTACAACCATTTTGGAAAGCAATTTGGAAGTATGTAAATAAAGTAACTAAAATATCTATACCTTTTAATCCAGAGATTCTAATACTAGGCATATACTCCTGAGGAGGCAATTATAATAAGAAAGTCTCCATATATAAGATGTTTATGCCAGCATTTTTTGTAGTAACAAGCAACTGAAAACAAACTATGCCAATTAGGGAATGAATAAATAAATTATTGTACATGGATATAATAGAATGTTACCATGCATAAGAAAAGATAAATATAATAAAGACCAGAGAAGCCTGGGAAGATTTACATCAATCAATGAAGAGTGAAGTAGGCAGGGGCAAGAAAGAAATATACCCCATAACTACAACAATGTGGAAAAAAACAACCACCACAAAGTCATTGAAAGTGAAGGTTGCACAGTTACAAAGAATAAGTAAGCATGGCCCCAAAGATAGAGATGAGAAAACAGCTCCCTTCATCCACCTTTGCAGAGGTGGGAGGTCCAAGCGGGTGTATATTTTCAAAGTTTTTTTAATGTATTGTCGGTTTTGCAGGATTTTTTTCCTCTTCTTTTTTAAAAATTATTTTCTATTAGATAGGATGGGTTTCTAGGAATGGGGAAGAAGAGGGATGAAGGGGGCTACTTCAAAACAAAAGACATCATTTCCTCTCTGGGCTCCGCTCTTTACTCTCTGAACTTTTTTCTTAACCATTTTCCAGGGCTTAGCACAGTGCCTGGCTCGTAATAGGCACTTAATAAATGTTGATTGATTGACTGATCCAT
>NW_020951845.1:0-3673 GCF_900497805.2 Vombatus ursinus
CCTCTGGAGCATTAAAATCTAATCCCTCTTCTACCATGACAGCCCTTCAGAAGTTTAAAGACAGCTATTATGTCCTCCCTAAAATGACTTTTTCAGCCTATCCTCTTGGCCATGAGCTGTTAAAAATCACTGTAAATGGCTCCTTGAGAACACCTACAAAGTCTTCCATTTACCCTAGGATGTAACTTCTGTAGGCCTAGAGATATAATCTAATTCAAACAGTGTAGATATAGTACACCCTCTTCTTGCTGTTACTGTTGTTGTGTCTGACTCTTAATGAATCCACTTGGGGTTTTCTTGGCAAAGATACTAGAGTGGTTTGCCATTTCCTTCTCCAGCTCATTTTACAGATGAGGAAACTGAGGCAAACAGGGTTAAATGACAAATGACTTGCCCAGGGTCACAGAGCTAGTAAGTTCTGAGGCCAGATTTGTACTCAGGAAGATGAATCTTCCTGCCTCCAGGGCCCCCACTCTATCCACTGCACCACTTAGCTGCCCCAGTACACCCTTAATATTTACTCTGTGTAAAGTGCTTAGCACAGTGCCTGGCACCTAGTAGGTGCTACATACATGCTTATTCCCTTCCCTTCCCACTCCTTCCAGATGGAAAATCATTCTTGGTGGGGAAGAAAGTAAGAATCAATGGTTCTGTTTTCTCTTTGCAATCAGTTAGCATGATATGAATTCATCATTGAAGCATGGATTTGGAGCGAGAAAGGATCTCAGAGCCCATCTAATTCAAACCCCTGAGATGCAGTACTTTGTCCAAGATCATATGGGTAGTAAGCAGCAGAGCTGGAATTTTAAACAAGCCCTTTGATTCCAAATCCAGTGCTTTTCCCACTGCACCATACTATAGGAGAAAAATTGCCTGTCCAATAAAAAATCCAATCAGAAAACCCTGCTATCTAGTCATAGCCTGGGAAAGGGGAAACTATATTAATATAGAGATCTCCTTTCCCTGTTAATCTTCTTATTCTGAACATTGCAAGAAAAGAAAGCCATTTTATTAACTGGGACTTTTTTCCCTAAGCTTCTCATGTCTTTTTTTTTTTTTTTTTTTGTTTTTTATTTTCGTATACCCCCTTTCTTTTTTTTTTTTTGTATTTTTTTTTTTTTTATCTGAGCTCATAAGTGCATTCTGTATATAATCCCATTGGTTTACTTTGGTCATAGGACTTAGAACTGGAGGAAAATTTAGAGAGCATCTAGTCCAGTTTTGCATATAAGGAAACCGAGACTTGAGGAATTATACTTGGCCCAGTTGAATAAGCAATAATGCTTATTGAATGCCAATGAGATTTAAAACTAGATTCTCTGACTCCAAATTCAATGCTTTTTCTAGTATATCATCATTGTTATCCCCTTTTCTTCCTTGAGATTATTAGTGGTAGAGAATCAGAATTACACATTTTGGAGTCTTCTATCTCTCTATTTTCTCAGAGGCAGTTGGTGGCACAGTTGATAGAGTACTGGGCCAATATAGCAAACTTCAGATCAGGAAGATCTGAGTTCAAATCTAGCCTCAGACATTTACTAGCTCTATGATCCTGAATAAGTCACTTAACTGCTATTTGCCTCAGTTTCCACAACTGTAAAATGGGGATAATAATAGCATCTACCTTGTAGGATTTTTGTATCAAATGAGATAATATTTCATTTAAAAAAAATAAAAGAGAGTTTAACATAGTGCCTGGTACATAGTAGATAATATAATATAAATATATAATATATAAATACAATATAATATAAATATATATTCCCTTTCCTTTTCCCTCTTAGAGGCAGCCATGGTATCATTATACCATCATTATAGCATTATACCATTATACCATTATACCATGGCTGCCTCTAAGAGGGAAAAGGGAAGGGAATATGTATTTATATTATATTGTATTTATATATTATATATTTATATTATATTATCTACTATGTACCAGGCACTATGTTAAACTCTCTTTTATTTTTTTTAAATGAAATATTATCTCATTTGATACAAAAATCCTACAAGGTAGATGCTATTATTATCCCCATTTTACAGTTGTGGAAACTGAGGCAAATAGCAGTTAAGTGACTTATTCAGGATCATAGAGCTAGTAAATGTCTGAGGCTAGATTTGAACTCAGATCTTCCTGATCTGAAGTTTGCTATATTGGCCCAGTACTCTATCAACTGTGCCACCAACTGCCTCTGAGAAAATAGAGAGATAGAAGACTCCAAAATGTGTAATTCTGATTCTCTACCACTAATAATCTCAAGGAAGAAAAGGGGATAACAATGATGATATACTAGAAAAAGCATTGAATTTGGAGTCAGAGAATCTAGTTTTAAATCTCATTGGCATTCAATAAGCATTATTGCTTATTCAACTGGGCCAAGTATAATTCCTCAAGTCTCGGTTTCCTTATATGCAAAACTGGACTAGATGCTCTCTAAATTTTCCTCCAGTTCTAAGTCCTATGACCAAAGTAAACCAATGGGATTATATACAGAATGCACTTATGAGCTCAGATACAAACATAAAAAGCTACACACAGAAAAGACTGAAGGAGGTATACGTAACTGATGATCAAAAAAAAAAAAAAAAAGACATGAGAAGCTTAGGGAAAAAAGTCCCAGTTAATAAAATGGCTTTCTTTTCTTGCAATGTTCAGAATAAGAAGATTAACAGGGAAAGGAGATATCTATATTAATATAGTTTCCCCTTTCCCAGGCTATGACTAGATAGCAGGGTTTTCTGATTGGATTTTTTATTGGACAGGCAATTTTTCTCCTATAGTATGGTGCAGTGGGAAAAGCACTGGATTTGGAATCAAAGGGCTTGTTTAAAATTCCAGCTCTGCTGCTTACTACCCATATGATCTTGGACAAAGTACTGCATCTCAGGGGTTTGAATTAGATGGGCTCTGAGATCCTTTCTCGCTCCAAATCCATGCTTCAATGATGAATTCATATCATGCTAACTGATTGCAAAGAGAAAACAGAACCATTGATTCTTACTTTCTTCCCCACCAAGAATGATTTTCCATCTGGAAGGAGTGGGAAGGGAAGGGAATAAGCATGTATGTAGCACCTACTAGGTGCCAGGCACTGTGCTAAGCACTTTACACAGAGTAAATATTAAGGGTGTACTGGGGCAGCTAAGTGGTGCAGTGGATAGAGTGGGGGCCCTGGAGGCAGGAAGATTCATCTTCCTGAGTACAAATCTGGCCTCAGAACTTACTAGCTCTGTGACCCTGGGCAAGTCATTTGTCATTTAACCCTGTTTGCCTCAGTTTCCTCATCTGTAAAATGAGCTGGAGAAGGAAATGGCAAACCACTCTAGTATCTTTGCCAAGAAAACCCCAAGTGGATTCATTAAGAGTCAGACACAACAACAGTAACAGCAAGAAGAGGGTGTACTATATCTACACTGTTTGAATTAGATTATATCTCTAGGCCTACAGAAGTTACATCCTAGGGTAAATGGAAGACTTTGTAGGTGTTCTCAAGGAGCCATTTACAGTGATTTTTAACAGCTCATGGCCAAGAGGATAAGCTGAAAAAGTCATTTTAGGGAGGACATAATAGCTGTCTTTAAACTTCTGAAGGGCTGTCATGGTAGAAGAGGGATTAGATTTTAATGCTCCAGAGGGCTCCGGATGGAAGCCAAGGGGTGACATTTAAAGAAA
>NW_020951846.1:0-4614 GCF_900497805.2 Vombatus ursinus
GGAAGCCTCTGCTCTTGGGGGGCTCAGTATGGACACCCAAGTGACTTTAGCCCTGATGCAGCCCAGAACCCCCAAACTCAACCCGTCCATCAACCTCCATCTCCTCCATTAGTAAGGGTTTCAGACACATACACCATACCCAACACGTTCTCTGCACAGTCCCACGCTTCTTCCCAAAGCTCGTGTCATCTTTATTTTAAGTCACTCCCTCTTTAGGGAGCTTGGGTTCATTCTGATGCTCATCTTTCCAGTGGGCATTCACTCTCTCTCTCTCTCTGACTAGACCCCAACTCCCTTAAGGGCAGAATCATCTACTGATTGGTCACCTCCGCAGATGCTCAGTAATCTTTGCCTCCCAAACTTGGTCTTTCTCTTTCCCTCTTTCTTCCCTGCAGTAGCCCTACCATTCACCAAGGACACTCCAGTATCTTTGCCAAGAAAACCCCAGACAGGGTCTCGAGGAGTCTGACATAACTGAAACAATAACAGAAAAAGAGAGAGGGCTTCTGAAGTCACAGGACCTGAATTCAAATTATAGCCCTTGATTTACTACCTGGGCAAGTCACTCAGTTGCCTCATCTATAATATGAGGGGTTTGAACTAGATGGCCTCCCAAGTATCATCTGGCTTTTGACCCATAAACCACTGGCTTTCCTCCATCCATGACCTACCTATTTAATTCTTACCCTTCCCTGTAACCTCTCTGCCCTATCCCCATGCAAATGGCACCACTTCCCTGAAGCCTTCCTTGATTCCGCCCCCCACCAAGCTAGGTGTAAGCCTGCCCCTCAGAGCACCCTCTGTGCTTTTAAACACATCCATTGTATTTTGCTTTCTAGTAGTTTCTTTAGTTTGGATCCGATCGCAGATTCCCCCTTCTGGACTTTGAGGTACATGAGAGACAGACCCTGGGCCTCCTCACCTCCATGTTGGTTCTCTGCATAATAAAGACTTAATAAGTGTCTGAATCCAGTTGGGGAAGGGGGGAATATTTTCATTTTGTCAAAGGCTCAGCCTCGAATTCCTAGATACAAAAGGGCCCCTTGAGCAAGTGTGGACAGCAACTTTGACAGACTTGGGTCAGGAGACCCAGGTTCCAGTTCCTGCTCTGCCCTTTCTCAGCTGTGAGACTGTGGACAAGGTACTTCTCCTCTGGGAGCTATTTAGGGATAGGGGACTTATCCCAAGCAAAGTTGGCCTGGAGGGGCTGGACTGGGGCGGGGGGGGGGGCTCCTTCACAGACTCTGCTACTTGAGTTGTCAAAGAAGAATCTTCTCCCCCACCGTCTTTTCACGGGGAGGGGAAGGCTTTGTCCACGTGGAGGAATGCCAGACTGAAAATAACTAGGAAACATGGGAAGGGCAAGATTGGCACTCCTGAGGCTATATCTGTACAAGCTGGGATAATTATGTGGATGAATTAGGCTGGGTCACCTCAGTCTTGTTGCTTTGGATTTTAGCCTTTTCTTGCCTGTACATTACATGGTGAGGCTCGGTTCCCTTATCTATAAAATGCCTGAGTTAGAGGAAACAGTCCCTCCCAGCTCTGACATCCTATGTTCTAGGTCCCTCCCAGCTCTGACATCCCCTGTTCTCAGGCCCCTCCCAGCTCTGACATCCCCTATTCTAAAGTTCCTTCCCCCCCATCCCTCCCCCCTCAACTTCCTCAACCATAAAATGGAAATGCCTTTACATCCACTTCGCAGGTTGTTTGACAGCTATGATACCCCTTTCTCCCATTTCCATCACACGTTGGAAGCGCCCATGATCCCTGCAGCCTCTCCCTCCTCTGACTGGACAGCTCCCCTGGAGACTTCATCTGAGGAGGATGCTCAGGCCAGCTGTGTGTCATTGCCCTCCATTCTGTACTTTCTCTCACATGCTGCAGGTGCCCTTGTCCTCTCTCTTTCCCCACCCCCTTCCTTTTTTTTATGTTGTCTTCCCATTAGAATGCAGGTTCCCTGAGGGCAGAGACTGTCTTTCTGCTCCAGCAGTGCCTGGCTGTTTGGAGGCAGCCAGGTGGCTCAGTGGATAGAGCCCTGGGCCTGGAGTCAGGAAGACTTGAGGTCAAATCTGGCCTCAGACACTCACTAGCTGTGTGACCCTGGGCAAGTCACTTCACTCTGTTTGCCTTACTCCACTGGAGAAGGAAATGGCAAATGGCTCCTGCATCTTTGCCAAGAAGACCCATGGACAATAACATAATCGTGCCACAGGGTCATGAAGAGTCAGACAAGTGGCTGGCTTCTGCTAAGCACTTAAAACACACTTACTTGTTGCCTGACTGACTCTCCAACACTTCACAGATTAGACAGCTTTCCCCATAACAGCAACACAGTGGCAGCAGCAAAGGCTTTGGAGTCAAAAGACCTGGGCTTGAATCCTGGCCCTGTGTGGCCTTGCCCAGGTCCTTTCATCTACTCATCTATAAAATGATCCAATGGCCCAATGAGTTCTGTTGGGTCAGTAGAGCAGATGCAAACCCAGACAGCCAGATCCCATGCAGTCCTGAGGGGTCAGCAGGAGCAGGAATAGGAACCATGGTGGGTCCTCCCCCCCCCCACCGCCTGACCTTCCTGCCCCTTTCCCCTCTCCCAGTGCTCATGGGTCAGTTCCCTTTTCCTCACAGCTCCTCACACTATTTGGATGTGCATGGGAGTCACTCGAACTTCCAGTCTTCTGGTAAGACGGAGGATGACGGGGGCTTACTGTGGCCCTGCCAATGCACCCTCAGGCCTGTAGAGCCTTGTTATCTACCTTGCTGATGAACCCTCCTATATCTTCCCCAATTAGAATATGAATTTCCTATGAGCAGATACTTATATCACAATGCTTGGCACAGAATAAGCACATAACAAATATATTTTCATTCATTCATTCCCCTTTTGACACAAGTAAAAAGTGAGGCTTAGAGAGGTCAAGCAACTTACCCAGAGTCACACACTAGTCAATGACAAAGCCGGGCCTCCAATCTGGACATTCTGATTGATACCATACCAGATTGCTCCCCCTCTTCTAGCTTAGCTAAGGCAGTCTCTGCCCCTTCTGCCAGATGACGAATGAAGACAGTGAAGACTTGGTCCAGGAGTGACCCATCCTCAGAGCCTCTCCCGCTCCTCACCCGTGTGATACACAGCTAATTGCTTGCAATCCCTCAGCTGGCTTTTAATCTGGGGGATCGTACATGGATGGCCCAGCGCCAGAAGCAATCTGGTAAGTAAAGTTTCACAAGCTGCTTTATGGGGCTTGGGATCCATCAATTCGCTCCCTTCTCTTCATCGAGGAACCTTGTAATTCAGGGAAGTGAAGGAAGTAGGAAGGCGTGATTTATTCTGGGTAATTCTGGGTGTAGCTCCTGTCTGATTGTGGGGAGGAGAGAGTGAGCTCTATTGTTTCTTTTCAATATTTATGGGCCTTTTTACAGGGTTTTACCAGATAATCGTTGTCAGGCTCTGTCTTTTCTGTTCTGACAATTCACCAAGCCTGATCAAACTGGGAGCAAACGAGGCCTGGGGAGATTTAAGTGGGTCGTGTTCGCTCTCCCTCACTTGCAGGGCCCACTCTCCTTCAGCACCCTTGGGTTGCTTTTTGGTTTTGAATTTTCTTTTTTTGCTCCAGACTTGTGATTTCACAAGCGTACGGAGCTTTTCTTGTAGAAATTCCCTCCTTCAATTTCAATCAGAAACTCCATCTGTGTGACTCTGAGCAAAATATTTAATCTCCCTGGGCCTCATCTTTTTTACAATGAGGGGCATTGCCAATGGATTCCATGAGCTCTGAGGTCTTTTCCAGCTCTCCCCCTATGATTCTAGAATTCTATGAATTCCTCTCTAACATATAGTATGGTCAGAGCTGCAACTAGAAATTTTTGTGCCTGGGGCTGGGCACAGTTGTCATCCAGGGTCGTGGCCTTTAGAAAGAAGATGTATATACAGCAGGTACCAAGTGTTCTCTACGCTGCTATCGAACTGGCCATTGCTAGGGAACAAAGAGGGTGTGAGGTGGTCACGCAGGGGAGGGAACCTGGGATGGTGCTCTCAGTGCCCCTTAAATGTGGATGCCCTGGAACAAAGCCCTCATTGTCCCATCCTAGTTACTGCTCTGAGTTTCAGAGCACTGCCTAGAGGGACAGAGTGGTTAAAAGGCTTGCATGAGGTCATGTAGTCCACGATTGACTGCCTTAGTACTCATGGCCTACATTGTGATCTCTGGGTTAAAGGCTTTGAATGGTTTAGTGCAGGGGTGGGGAACCTTCGGCCTCGAGGCCACATGGGGCCATTTAGGTCCTCGGGTGCAGCCTTTTGACTGACTCCAAGTTTTACTGAACAAATCCTTTTATTAAGGGGATTTGTCTGTGAAGTTTGGGTTCAGTCAAAGGCCACACTTGAGGACCTAGAGGGCCACGTGTGGCCTCAAGGCCACAGGTTCCCCATCCCTGGTTTAGTGCTTTCCCCCCACTATAATCCATAGTTTTCTAGGATGGTTGGATCAATCCACATCACCAGCGATGTACTCATGTACCTTTCTTCCCATAACCCTGCCATCACTGACTGTTTCTGGTCTTTCTTTTTCTTTCTTTCTTTCTTTCTTTCTTTCTTTCTTTCTTTCTTTCTTT
>NW_020951847.1:0-1588 GCF_900497805.2 Vombatus ursinus
TACCTTCCCTCCTGCACTGCTCACTGTCTCTCAGCCCCCAAATCCACGCTGTGGTCAAGGCCCGTCCATTTCACCACCCTGGTGCAGGCCTTCAGCACCTCACACCTGGACCGCTGGAGGTCTGCTGCCTCCAGTCCGTCCTGTATTCAGCCACTCACATGATTTTCCTAAAGTGCAGGTGCCCCTGTGTGGCTCCTCATATAATTATATAGACAATATAGCTTCCAGGACTAACTCCACAGTCCTCTATCTGGTGTTCAGTTCTCAGCCCTGGGCATTTTCCCTGGCTGTCCCCCATGCCTGGAGCATACTCCTCCTCCTCTCTGCCTACTGACTTCCTTGGCTTCCTGAACGCACGCCAACCAGGCCGTCTCCTCCAGGAAGCCTAGGAAGTCAGTAGGCAGAGAGGAGGAGGAGTATGCTCCAGGCATGGGGGACAGCCAGGGAAAATGCCCAGGGCTGAGAACTGAACACCAGATAGAGGACTGTGGAGTTAGTCCTGGAAGCTATATTGTCTATATAATTATATGAGGAGCCACACAGGGGCACCTGCACTTTAGGAAAATCATGTGAGTGGCTGAATACAGGACGGACTGGAGGCAGCAGACCTCCAGCGGTCCAGGTGTGAGGTGCTGAAGGCCTGCACCAGGGTGGTGAAATGGACGGGCCTTGACCACAGCGTGGATTTGGGGGCTGAGAGACAGTGAGCAGTGCAGGAGGGAAGGTAGGGATGGAAAGGGCATAGGGAAAAAGATCATGAATTGTTTTGGACATGTTGGATTTAAGATGTCTACGGAACATCTAGCTCGAGACGTCTGAAAGGCAGTCAGAGATGAGAGATTGGCGGTCGGCAGAGAGGTTAGGACAGGATAGGAAGATTTGAGAATCGTTAGTGTAGAGATGGTAAATAACTCATAGGAGCTGATGAGATCACCCAGTGAAGTGGTATAGAAAGAGAAGAGAAGACGACCCAGGATGGGACTCTGGAGGATACCTTGGGTGAGGGGGTGATCTGGAGGCGGAGACAGAGAAGGAGAGGTCAGAGAGGTAGGAGGATCGAGAGAGAGAGAAAGGTGTCCCAAAAACCTAGGAAGAGAGAGTGATCAACCATGTCAGAGGCCAAAGAGAGGTCAAGGAGAATGAGGATGGAGAAAAGGCCTCTGGACTTGGCGACTCAAAGGTCATGGGTACCTTTGGAGAGGGCAGTTTGGTGGAGCGATGAGGTTGGAAGCTGGATTGCAAGCGGACCAAGAAGAGAACGAGAGAGAGAAGGTCCAGGCATCTGTTGTAGATGGCCTCTTTGTGGAGTTAGCGACCAATGGTGGAAGAGAGAGAGTGGAATAGCCGGGGTGAAAGGGTCAAGGGAGGGTTTTTTCAAGATGGGGGGACCTGGACATGTTTGTAGGCAGCAGAGAGGGAGAGATTGAAAATAAGTGAAAGAGGGGCAGCCAGGTGGCACAGTAGACGGGGCGCCGGCCCTGGAGGCAGGAGGACCAGCGTTCAGATCTGACCTCAGACACTTGACACTTACTAGCTGTGTGACCCTGGGCAAGTCACTTAACCCCAATTGCCTCACCAAAAAAAAAAA
>NW_020951848.1:0-2039 GCF_900497805.2 Vombatus ursinus
ACCCTGGGCAAGTCACTTAACCCCAATTGCCTCACCAAAAAAAAAAAAGAAGAAAAGAAGTGAAAGAGTTGGGATGTCAGAGGGAACCATCTGTTGGAGGAAATGGGATGGAATAGAAGCACTTGAGCAGGAGGAGAGGTCCACCTTGGTAAGGAGTAAAGCTACCTCTTCATGTGAGACAGAGGTGAAGGAGGGGAAATGGGGGTCTGGGTGAAGTGAGATAAGGGAGAGAGGAGGGGAAGTTGATGAGAAATGGCATCATTTTGTTCTGTAAAATAGGAGGTTCTCGAGGTTCTCAGCTGAGACAGAAGGGGAATGGGAGTCATGGAGATTGGAGGAGGGATGAGAAGGGCCACAGGAGCTGCTGTGCAGAGCCGGAGAGCAAGGAGTTAGGACACGGATTGCCGAGCAGCAGTGAGGGCTCAGTTGAGGCCATGTGACATAAATTTGTAGATCCAGCTAGTGACATGGGTGTGTTGTCTAATACAGATGACTTGTGAAGTAATAAAGGATAAGTATCACATTTCTTATCCTTGTGAGACCTCACAGTAGCCCATGGCCATCCAGACGGCTTCCACTCGGGGCTGGGGAGACTTAGCTGGCCAAAGAACAAGAGGCCTGGAGCTGGTGTATCCACTAGATTTTTATGGTCGGGAAACAACACAAGCTAGAACGGGTGGGATTTAGAACTGCAAAGGATCTCAAAGCTAAACCTTCTCTTACTTTCCCAGAAAAAGAAAAGTATCCTTTTTTTTTTTTTTAAACTTTCTCTCCCACCCCTCTCGTCATAGAAAAGAAAAAGCAAAAAACAAAAGACTTGTAACAAACATCAGTAGTCAGGTAGAACAGATTCCCACGTTGTCCATGTCTCACTTGGAGCCCATCACCTCTTGGTCTTCGTGGGACCTCTGGGTTGGTCGCTGGTCAGTGCATTGATCAGAGTCTTTTAACATTTATCCCCTTTGTCTTTCAATGTTATTGTTTGTGTCTAAATTGTTCTGGTTCTGTTCCTCACTTGGCTCTCGTCAGTACATGCAAGTCTCCCAAGGTTTCTCTGAAACTGTCCCTTTTGTCATGGCTAGTGGCCTGAAGACCTGAGTTCAAATCCAGCCTCAGCCACTTACTAGCTATGTGACACTGCACAAGTCATTTAACCTGTTTGCCTCAGTTTCCTCAACTGTAGAATGGGAGTAATAATACCACCTACCGCATAGCTCAGCTGTGAGGATCACCTGGCATAGTAATTATAAAGCACTGAGCACAGTGCTTGGCACATAGGGGGTACTTAATAAATGCTTATTCTCCTACCTGCCTGCACCTTTGGGGTATAGGCCTCCTCATATCATTGCTGGGTTGTGACTCTTGAGGCATAGATCCAAATCACTTTCCAGAATGACTAATACTGTTATACAACTCCACCAATAGTATGTTAATGTTCCTGTTTCCCCACAACCTCTCCAGTAATTGTAATTTTCCTTTTTTTGTTATCTTTGCCAATCTTTTGAGTGTGGGATAGAATCTCTGAGTTGATTTATTTTGTATTTTCTAATTAATAGCAATTTGGAGAATTTTTCCGTAGTGCTATTTAAAGGTAACTTGAATTTCTTTGTTTGAAAGCACCTATTCATGTCCTTTGATGATTTACCAGTTGGAGAATGGTTCTTGATTCTTGTAAATCTGAATCTGTACCTTAAATATCTTTTTTTTCCCTATAATCTTTCATGTTTCATTTTGTGCATTTATCTTTTAAAAAATATTTATTTTCAGTTCCAAATTCTCCCTCTTCTTCCCATTCAGAAGACAAGAAATATATTTCCATATTAGCCCTGTTGAGAAGAGAAAAAAAAGTAAGAAAAAGAGAGTGAGTTATCTCTCTGGAGATGGAAAGCATCTCTCATCTCTGACTGCCTTTCAGACATCTCGAGCTAGATGTTCCGTAGACATCTTAAATCCAACATGTCCAAAACAATTCATGATCTTTTTCCCTATGCCCTTTCCATCCCTACCTTCCCTCCTGCACTGCTCACTGTCTCTCAGCC
>NW_020951849.1:0-1977 GCF_900497805.2 Vombatus ursinus
CACTTAGTAGCCATGTAACCTTAAAGAAATGACTTAACCTCTCTCTGCCTCAGCTTCCTGGTCTGCAAAATGGGGATAATAATAGCACCCACCTCCCAGGGTTGTTTTTAGGATCAAATGAGATTGAATACATATAACTCTCTGCAAATGTTAAAACGCTATATAAATGCCTGCTATTATTGTTATTGTTGTTATTATTATTGTTATTATTAATATTCTTAAGAGTTAAAAGATCAATGTGGGTGTTGTTCTATGTCTGTATGTTTCTTCCCAGCATCTCCATGTTGGAATGAAGCTCAGAGGCCCAATCTATAGGTAAATCGGAACTGTTCACTCACCATTCACCGCCCTGGCTGCCACCTTTTTCTTCTTCTAATTTCTTCTTTTGTTTAATTTGGTGTTTTTTTTTTCAATTGACAAATATCAACATCTGCTTCCTGTCTTCCTCCTCCCTCTGTGGTGGAAGTAGGGGGCAGAGAGGGAAGAAGGAAACCTCAGCCCCTGTAGCACATCCACAGTCACACAAGACTTTACACATGTCCAGAAATGCATCGCTCATTCTGCACCTTGAATCCATCCTCACTCAGGATGTTGGTCACATGCTTCACCACTGGACCTCTGGCACATGTCATTGAGATGGTCACTGTCTTTATATTTTTCCTCTTTTGGGTTGAAATGAACTCCCGGTTCTGTATCTCATTCTGTACCAGTTGCTCCTATAACTTTCCAGCTTATCACTATTCCTACTAAAACATTCAGAATTGACACCAATCCTCCATGTATTATGCAACCAGGACAATAGAACAGGAGCGTTGTAATCTCTTATTCCTGAAAGTCCTGATGATCTTAATCAGTCCTGTCTTGGAAGGTATTTCTTGATTGTGATATCACGCAAGTGATGCATATTGCACTTTATAGTATTGCATATTGTAGTACATTAAGCTGCCCAGATCTTTTTCTTTCTTTTTTTTTTAAGCTGCTGTCTCCCCCATCTCATACTTGCGGTATTGATTTTTGAAATTAAGTACAGGATAAAACTTTCTGCTCATTCCTATAAAATTTTATTTTATACTATATTGACTGAATGTCAGGCAATAGTTCATGATTTTGCAATAATAATAAAAAAAACTTCATTATTTACCAAGTAAATAATCTTCCATCATCCCAGGAACAGTAACATCTTGGAGCAGAAACATATTTGGAAATTTGAGTCCAAAATGTCAGTACTATAAGTATCAATATCAGAAATCCAAGTGGGCAAGAGAACATCTCAGTTAAGAAAACTCATATATGTGCTTCTTACAAACAGCTAATACCTAGATTTACATTGAAATTTCTTTTTAGAATATCATGCAATCCGTCTCTACTGGAGTTCTCTTAAGCACCGGAAAAGTCATTCCATTTTCCATTTCTTCCAATCTCTCTGTCATAAGAAGCACAGAGAGCAGAATTCTATATTTTGGTAATTAATTTCCTTAAGATAATGCTAGAAACATCAGGTTCTTTAAAATATAGATGAATTTCAAGGTGAGCCCGCTCCTAGCTGTTATTAATGGCCTATGATTTATTGTGACAAGAGGCCCAATCTGAAGCACCCATTATTAGCAGGGCTTTTTATAAACTCTAATTGGCCTCTGCTATAGCAAAACTGGAAAAGGGCCATAGAGAAAATGGATTCACCTCTGGAATTGAATAGAATGGCCATCACTAGGTGGTACAGACCTTGTGCAAACAGTCAGAGTTGTGTCCTTGGAAGAAGAGAGAGTCCTTCCTTCAATGTCCTCCTATGTCTATGAGATCATGTTTCCTTTTGGGGAGCTCACAGCACCCAAGCCGGGCTAGACAACTAAAACAAAAGTGAATGTGTCCACATTGGATTTTCCCTATCCCTCTCTTCCAAAGACCTGCTTTCATCATTATTCAATCAGTCAGAATTGCCTGAGAAGCTGTATACCAGCGCTGTGCTGGATACTTGGG
>NW_020951850.1:0-5068 GCF_900497805.2 Vombatus ursinus
CCAGAGCAACAGGGCAGGAGCCAGGAGAGCGCGCGTGATCTGACCACGCTTGTTCCTAAGTACCTACTTAGCCCCTCCTCCCCAGCCTGCTTACTAGCCAATGATTGTAGGGTCAGATACCGGAAGGGGCAGTCTGAGTTTAGCACACCAAGGGAGGGGGAGTGACGTAGGAGGCCAGGACCGGATATAGGAAGGAGGCATCAGGGAATGGCGCATAGACAAGAGTACGTGACCTAGGAAGTCAGGCTCAGACACTGGGAGGAGGGGTCTGGGTCAGTGCTGCACAAAGGGACCCAGGAAGTCAGGAAGGTCACAAGAGGCGTCTGGGGATGACATTGCATATAGGGAGGGGACTAAGCAAAGGGAACTCAGTCCTCTGCTGTCCCACTCCCACGTGGCACCACCCCTTGCCTCAGGAGCTCAAGCTCTGACTACTTCCTTGTACCCAGCTTATCTCACAAAGCACTGCCCATTGTCTCAGGGCTTCTCCATATCCAGCCCATCCCAGTACACCATGACTCTGCCTACCACAGCCCCTGCCTCGACTTCCAAATACCCAGATCTTACCCTACCCTTGCCACAGCGCGCAACCTGGTAGCTGCCAACATCAGACAGTCCCTCACAATTCCCCCTTTTTGTTTAATAGAGGGGTGGAGACAGGGTCTCCATACTAGGCCTTCGGTACTGAGTGCCTCTACAAAACCTCTAAAAATCCTAAGAAAACCTCCTAATATAGTGGGTAGAAACAATAACAGTATAAATGCAAAAAGAGTTATAAATGCCCAATGGGTTACAAAGGAGGGGATGGGGAAAGACGTATGCTTAATCCAATCACTAAGGTGATGAACAATATCATCAGTCTCGTGTTGGTGCCAAGTGTCAGATATGTACCGTGCCAGTCTAATTAACACCCGCAAAGCCTGGAGTACAGAGGAAAGATTTGTAGCCTAGATCTGGGAAAAGCACGGGTGACATTACATCAAATAGGAAAGAAAGGAGAGTGTCATTATACTTTGTGAAACAGTGTCGCAAGTGGTGTTATGGTTTAAGGGTGTTACACAAATGGATCAATATCAGCCATCGCATGGCAACTGCTGTCTCAATTCCAGCCACATAAGTTCATTCCCAATGTCCTGAGTAGCCAATGCTACTTTTTCAATCTGCTCCTCCAGCTGCTGATCAATATCACCCTGCACTTGGAGGGCTTGGGAGAATTTATTGGCCAGTTCCTCTATTTTTGAGGCAAGCAATTGCTGTCCACTATATAAGTCCTGTATCTGGAACTCCTCGAAGATGGATGCTGCCAATGCCAAGTGCCCCCAGCCATTCTCTCGTGTCTCCCAGGGCACTGGAGCTGGTGCAACCTGTGGCAAAGTCCTGATCGCGCAAAAGGTGAAAACAGTTTTACTCAGATTAGACATCCTAACTGTCTTTTCTTTCTGCTCTCTCTGAATTTTCTGTTGACTGTGTTTCTTCTCCCATCCTTGTTGTCTCTCCCGGGGCTTCTTCAACTCGTTTTGTTCTTCTTTCTGGTACCCAGCGGCTCTGGCCATCAGAATCTGTAAGACATAAATACCCCGGCCCTCTCCACAACACTACAGATGGGCCTTGCCAGTTTTCTTCATTGTCCTTCCAGAGGACTTTCTGGTTAAGGGATGGTGCATGTAGTGCTGTTTTTAAGGGGCCAGATGAATTACAAGTGGGTGGTGTTATTAGCTGTAGCATGCTAGGGGATAGGCCCGTGTCTCTATCTAGACAGAGAAAATTGTATGTATATAAAGCTTTGTCCACATCTGCTTGGGTAGGCCACCGCCCAGAGCCTCGACCTCCTACTCCTCCTTTTTGTTTACTGAGGGTAGCTTTCAAGGTACGATGGGCTCGCTCAACAATAGCCTGACCTGTGGGGTTATAGGGGATCCCTGTAACATGCTTAATGCCAAAGGATGTAAAAAAGGCAGTCATTTGTGTAGATAAATAGGCAGGCCCATTGTCAGTTTTAATGACATGAGGGATCCCCACAGAGGCAAAACAATGGTACAGATGCTTAATAACTGATGGGGTGTACTCCTTACTGGATACAGTGGCCATTATAAATTTGGAAAAAGTATCAATGCAGACATGGATAGTGACACGGCCAAGATGAGTGACATCCATTTGCCACAAGTCATTGGGAAAAAGACCTCGTGGGTTAATCCCCTTACTGGATGGAGGGGGCAGAAAAGGAACACAGCGCACACATCGCCTCACAATTTGTCAAGCCTGTTCACGAGTTAAACCATACAGGCGTCTCAGGGAGCTCGCTGGTAGGTGTAAAAAATCATGGGCTTGTTCAGGAGGGGTGAGGACTGGCAGTAGGGAGCATTGTAAAGCATGATCCGCTACATCATTGCCTTCAAAAATGCCTCCTGAGGTGGACTGATGAGAATAAACATGGAGAATGTAAAGGGGGTTTTTTCGCTGCAACAAAATTTGCTGTAATTCCCTCAGGAGAGAGGATATGGTGGACTTATGAGGTTGGAGGACAGCGTCCTCTATGCATTTAAAAACCTTTACTGCATATAGACTATCAGAGATTATGTTTATAGGCTCAGGATATTTACAGCAAGCCTGGAGGGTGGCAAAGAGCTTATTTTTCTGGGTAGAGTCATAGGGGGTTTCTAATACTGTTATTTCCTTGGAGGCCTCATGATAAATAGAGGCCTTTCGGTTTTTTGTAGCATCAGTGAAAACATTTGAGCCTTGAACAGGTTCCCCCATAACCTTTCGTTGGGGTGGTACTAAGGTTATTTGCTCTAGCATAGGGAGAAGCAGACAGGAGGAATGAGGACTTATCTCGGCCCATTGGGAGCAATGTGCCCAAGACCAATAGGTTTGCATAATGGCTTCTCGCTGTCCAGGTTCAAAATTCAAGTAAAGTAAAGGTCGCTGTCCAGACAAGTGGACAGCCCTTTGTACTGCAGCTAAGGCTAGTTCCCCTAACATCTCATAATAATTTGGCAGTACCTTGCGAGCCTTCTTTGCGTATACAAATTCTAACAATTTGTGACCTTGTTGTATAACACAAAAAGGACTCTGTTGATTGACTAAGGAGACCTCTATTCTACCTTTGGGGTCCCATCTGGCGGTCTGGGCTTGGGCAGCAAGTGAGAATATTTGGGACACTGCTGCCTTAGCAGCAAGAGTTCATGCCCAAGGGGAGTTTAAATCTGAATTTCCTTTTAATATATCAAATAAAGGCTGCATTACAGCAGGAGGAATGGGTGTGCGGGCCCTGAGCCATTGGATCTGTCCCACTAACTTTTGGAAGTGATTCAAGGTGGTTATCTTATCAAGCACTAGTTCAGGAATTTGATTGCTAATAGAGACAGCCTCCATACGAAGGCCTAGGTATATGAATGGGTAATTTTGTTGGACTTTGTCAGGGGCCACCACCAAACCATAATGAGCAAGTGCAGAGACGGTTTCTTTTACTAATCTTGCTAGTGTCTCATGACTGCTGGTGGCTAATAAAATATCTTCCATATAGTGAAGTATGGTGGCTTTAGGCCATTTGTCCCTGATAGGGTCCAGCACTCTTCCCACATAAGCCTGACATAAGGTGGGACTGCAGCACATTCCTTGGGGCAGGACCTTCCACTGATATCTTAAATCTGGTCCTGCATTATTGGTGGTGGGTATGGTAAAGGCAAATCTCTTTCTATCTTCTGGGGATAATGGGATAGAGAAAAAAACAATCTTGGATGTCTATGACTGTCACAGGCCATCCAGAAGGCACTAAATTAGGGGAGGGAAGGCCAGGCTGTAGGGTTCCCATGGGCTCTAGGGTGGTGTTAACAGCCCTGAGATCTATTAACATTCGAAATTTCCCTGATTTCTTTTTTATTACAAACACTGGGCTGTTCCAGGGGCTGGACGTGGGTTCAATGTGCCCCACCTGTAACTGGTGCTGCACTATATCACGTAAAGCCTGGGCTTTCTCTGCAGGAAGGGGCCATTGGGGTACCCAGACTGGGTTATTAGATCTCCATGTTAAAGGAGTGGGTCTGATACAAGAAAATTTTTGCTGTTGCCCAACGGCCCCAATTAAAAATCCTGCTGGGGTGGTATATAAACAGATGCACCACAAGCCTTCAAAATATCTCTTCCCCATAAATTGTATCTCAAACCAGCAACCACCGGGGTCGATTTGGAAAATTCCCTTGCTGTAAAGGGGAAGTCCGAACCACCATGTAAAAGTTGGAGATTTTCCTGATGCAGCCCCAAGGGCGCATTCTGAGGGGGTGGAGCTTCCATCTGGTAAGCTTGTTGAGGGGCCCTCCTTGCCCCGCCTCCCGACTGGCTTGCAGCATTCTTTAGCATAATGGCCGGATTTGTTACAATTGTAACAAATTGCCCTAGGGCAGGCTCCACCAGGTTTCTGGTGGCATTGTGCCTTGAACTGACCGGCTTTTCCGTATAGATAGTACAATTTAGTCTCTTTTGTTTTCAGCACTTCTGATAGTCCTCTCCAAGCTGCTGCCTGTAGGCGGGCCACGAAATCCAGGAAGGGTTTATCAGGACCTTTTTTAATCTTGGTCAGGGAGGACTTTTGTTTTCCCAAAGCCTGAATCTTACTAAAAGCCCGTAGGGCACATTGGGAAACAGCTGCAAACACTGTATTTAGTGCCTCTTTTAACTCCTTAAATTTCTTCCATTCTAAAGGGGCCCAGGTCCTCCCTCCTTTGGTTAAGTGTGGGGGAGGGGGCCGTCCCTCCAAGTGGCTTTCCTTGCTACAGTTTCCTGCTCTCTCCCGGCTACTGCTCTCCCGCTCCTGCCCTCCTGCCCGGCGTTGCTTTCTTTTCTCTTGCTTATTTTCCCGTTTCCTGTTTCCAGTGACCTCTGTCTCACTCCCTGAGTCTGTCTCACTCCTAGACTCTTCCTCACTACTGATTGCTGCTTCTTTCACTCTTTTAAACACTTCTTTCCCTTGCACCTCCCGATCCGGGACCTTACCAAACAATTGTCCCATCCTCCTTCCTTCACCCTATCGGCTAAGGGTCTCATCTCTCTTCCCGCAACCAGACCAGCT
>NW_020951851.1:0-1157 GCF_900497805.2 Vombatus ursinus
CCTGTGTATTTCTTATGTGTGTTGCTCTCTACTAGTATGTTCTCTGTGTATTCTCAATTTATATTGCTGCTCTATGTATTTGTAAAAGGATGTCTCAACATTATGGAGGAATGGAGTTTTAATTGTTCTTGCTACAACATTCTAGTAAATGGCTTAGCTATGAGCTAATTATGTTTAGTGTCTGACAGATAGTAATAGAAGAATATTGTTTGGAGCTACTTCCCACAGTTCAACACCAATATATGTGGATTGGATACCCAGAGGGTAGCTGCTACACTCCAGTTCAAATGGTGTATCTTGCGGGGTGACTCTTCTAAAATTATAGGTCATTAGCTCCAAACAATATTCTTCTATTACTATCTGTCAGACACTAAACATAATTAGCTCATAGCTAAGCCATTTACTAGAATGTTGTAGCAAGAACAATTAAAACTCCATTCCTCCATAATGTTGAGACATCCTTTTACAAATACATAGAGCAGCAATATAAATTGAGAATACACAGAGAACATACTAGTAGAGAGCAACACACATAAGAAATACACAGGGCCAAGGAAATAACCCTGTACAGAGCAACATTCTTTTTTTTTTCACAATATCCTCACACTGCTCCCCTGGTCATAGTGTCTCTGCTGGGTAGGTTAGTTAGTTCCTCTGGGCCTGCTGCTCCTCCCATCTTATCTTGACTCCAGAGGTTTTGGCATGGGCATCCTGATAATTGTAGCAGAGCAACTTACTCAATGGGAGATGCTAAATGCATCAAGTAACATGCCAAGAGAGCCCATGCCAAAACCTCTGGAGTCAAGATAAGATGGGAGGAGCAGCAGGCCCAGAGGAACTAACTAACCTACCCAGCAGAGACACTATGACCAGGGGAGCAGTGTGAGGATATTGTGAAAAAAAAAAGAATGTTGCTCTGTACAGGGTTATTTCCTTGGCCCTGTGTATTTCTTATGTGTGTTGCTCTCTACTAGTATGTTCTCTGTGTATTCTCAATTTATATTGCTGCTCTATGTATTTGTAAAAGGATGTCTCAACATTATGGAGGAATGGAGTTTTAATTGTTCTTGCTACAACATTCTAGTAAATGGCTTAGCTATGAGCTAATTATGTTTAGTGTCTGACAGATAGTAATAGAAGAATATTGTTTGGAGCTA
>NW_020951852.1:0-3947 GCF_900497805.2 Vombatus ursinus
CTCCCTCTTACTGTGTGTATAACTACCCTGAGCTTGCCTTCAATAAACGAGACTTGATCAGAAAGCCTGTCTTGTCTCCATTTCCTGTGTCCCCTGCTCCCCTCCTTCTTTTACAGGTCTGGACCTCCGTTGATGTCCCGCAGGATGGGACATTTGGCGCCCAACGTGGGGCCCGAGACCCCCTTAAAAGGAGTAAAGGTTTTTGGTGTGTGCTCCTGTGGAAAAAACGACTGCAGTCACGATACATGAGAATTGGTCGCCGTGGATTTGCCTGATCTGCGGAATAGAGACCTGAGGTAAGGAGACACTCTCAAAATGGGGCAGGATGCTAGTAGTCATGAAAAATTTGTAGAAGGGCTTAAGGCCTCATTAAAGACACGGGGAGTAAAGGTTAAGAAAAAGGATCTTATACAATTTATTGTTTTTTTAAAGGACGTTTGTCCTTGGTTCCCCCAGGAAGGAACTATAGATGAGAAAAGATGGAAACGGGTGGGAGATTGTCTTAATGATTATTTTAGAACTTTCGGGCCCCAGAAGGTCCCTGTTACTGCGTTCAATTACTGGAATTGTATTTATGATATTTTGAAAATACGTCCTTTTGAGACGGAGGTTTGTAAGATTGTCAGTGAAAAAGACGGAGGCCCCCCGGAGCCTCCTTGTCCATTACCAGCCCCACCCGCAACAGAGGATGAGTCTAGGAAGGATTGTGATTCTGTGTCCATCGACATGCCCTTAGATGATTTTTCCTACCAAAGTAGGAGAGTTGAGCGCATTTATTCTGTTTTACAAGAGGCTTTGGTCAAGAGGTCAAATGATACCTTAGACCCTACCGATGCAGCTGACCTTGAGCAGGAGGCTGCTTCTTATAATGACCCCTATAATTTCAGTACCGCTCCTGCATGTTTTCCTACTATACAGCACTCTGCTTCCGCGCCCGCTGCTCCTGCTTCTCCACTCCCAACCCCTCATCTTCCTGCTTCTCTGCCCCCTTCTGCTCCCCCTTCTTATCATACTCTTCCCCCTTTTCCGCCTGTTGATACTCCCTTGACCTCGCTCCCCTCTCAGATTCAGTCCCTCCGACAGACGTTGATGTTTAAGAAAGAGAAAGCACAGCTGCTTAAGGAACTACGGTTCCTTGATTTGGAACTCGCTGATTGCATCCCTGGCCCGGCTGTTGCTCTCACTGCCCCTACAGTAACCTCCAAACCCAAATCCGAATCCCCTGTTTTGGCCCCCCTCCCCACACTTAACCTACGGAGGGAGGACCTGGGCCCCTTTAAAATGGAAGAAGTTTAAGGGGTTAAAAGAGGCACTAAATACAGCGTTTGCAGCTGTTTCCCAATGTGCCCTACGGGCTTTTTGTAAGATTCAGGCTTTGGGGAAACAAAGGCCCTCCCTGACCAAGATTAAAAAAGGTCCTGATAAACCCTTCCCGGATTTCGTGGCCCACCTACAGGCAGCATAAATATCCTGAGCCTATAAACATAATCTCTGATAGTCTATATGCAGTAAAGGTTCTTAAATGCATAGAGGACGCTGTCCTCCAACCTCATAAGTCCACCATATCCTCTCTCCTGAGGGAATTACAGCAAATTTTGTTGCAGCGAAAAAACCCCCTTTACATTCTCCATGTTTATTCTCATCAGTCCACCTCAGGAGGCATTTTTGAGGGCAATGATGTAGCAGATCGTGCTTTACAGTGCTCCCTACTGCCAGGCCTCACCCCTCCTGAACAAGCCCATGATTTTTTACACCTACCAGCGAGCTCCCTGAGATGCCTGTATGGTTTAACTCGTGAACAGGCTTGACAAATTGTGAGGCGATGTGTGTTCCTTTTCTGCCCCCTCCACCCAGTAAGGGGATTAACCCACGAGGTCTTAATTCCTAACACCCTATGGCAAATGGATGTGACTCATGTTTCTGATTTTGGTCATTTAAAATATATGCATGTCTCCATCGATACTCACAGCGGCTTTCTCTCTGCCACATTGCAGAGCGGTGAGGCCTGCCGCCACGTGATAGCTCATGTCCTCTCTTGCCTCACTGTTATGGGCAAGCCCGAGTCTATTAAAACTGATAATGGCCCTGGTTATGCTGGCACAGCTTTTCGCTCCTTCTGTGCCACCCTTGGTATCTCTCATGTCACGGGCATTCCTTATAATCCTCAAGGGCAAGGTATTGTGGAACGGGCCCATCAAACCTTAAAAAACACTATTACCAAACTTCGAAGAGGGGCATTCTACCCGGTCAAAGGATCCCCTCGGAACCTGGTCAGCCATGCTCTTTTCATATTAAATTTTCTTCAATTGGACGATACTGGCAAATCAGCGGCTGATAGGTTTTGGCACCCCGAATCCCAGAACAATTATGCCAAAGTACTGTGGAAAGATCCCCTTACTAACCAGTGGCAGGGTCCCGACCCTGTTCTTATTTGGGGTCAGGGTTCAGTCTGTATATATATTAAAGAAAAACAATCTGCTCGCTGGCTTCCTGAGAGGCTTGTAAAGCAAGTTGATTCCTGTAAAATGGCTTCTCCGCCTCCAGTTAACCTTCTTTCCAGGGAGGACAAACCTCTCTGAGAAATATTTCTTTTCTTTATCTACAGGAAATGCTTGGAAAACGATCACCCCTACGCTGGTACCTCCTGGCTGTCCTGAGGGTCTGCCTTGCTGGTTTTGACGCCCCGGCCGGCAACGATCTCCTCGCCTCCCTTTTAGGATTCAACCGATCCCTTTGAATCAGTCACTCTTTGTAGCCCCCTGCTTTGAGGGTACCATTCCCAATGCCTCTGTCTCCATTGATGTGGGTTTTCTCCCTCATGTGAATTGTTCCTCTGTCCTTCGTACTAGCAGTTTCCTGTGTCCCCCTCTAGGCCATGTTTTTCTCTGCGGAGGGAATATGGCGTTCCCAGGGTTGCCCGTAAATTGGACTGGTTATTGCTCCATTGCCTCCGTTCTACCTGAGATGGATATTGTTCCGGGGGATGAGCCTGTTCCGGTTCCCAGCCTCGACTTTATGGCTGGAAGACATAAAAGGGCCATATTTGCTATTCCCTTGCTTGTTGGCTTGGGCATTATGGGAGCCCTTGCGACAGGGTCTGGGGGCTTGGGAGTCGCCATACACTCCTATAATAAACTCTCTGCACAGCTCATTGATGATATCCAAACCTTATCAGGAACTATTAGTGATCTCCAGGACCAGATCGACTCTCTAGCCGAGGTGGTCTTGCAGAACAGAAGGGGATTGGATCTCTTGACAGCCGAACAAGGGGGTATATGCTTGGCCTTACAGGAGAAATGTTGCTTCTATGCTAATAAGTCCGGTGTAGTCCGGGACAAGATAAAGAAATTACAGGATGATCTGGTCAAGCGTCGGAGAGAACTGTTTGAAAATCCTTTTTTAAGTAATCGTCATGACTTTCTTCCTTATATTTTACCTCTTGTAGGGCCTATATTTGTGTTTTTATTAGCTCTAACCTTCGGTCCTTGGGTGTTCCGGAAGATCACCTCCTATGTCAAACAACAGCTGGACAAGGCCTTGTCCAAACCTATTCAGGTCCATTATTGTCGGCTGGATACTGGCGACCCTGATCTTTATACCGACATTGGCCGGTCCCAAGGAATAGTCTGAGCGCTGGTTTGGTTAGCCAATGACGGGTAAGATCCCCCTGAGGGGAGTCTGACCTAAGCCAGGGGCGTTGCCTTGCATATTGCCCCCATGACGGGCAACAGTCTCCCACTCCTCGGGACAACCTAAGACAGGCACAAACCCCTCTGCTAAACCTTCCCTCTTAAGGAAAGAAAAGGGGGACATGTAAGGGACCACAGGCCCAGTATGACCTCTGGAAAATTACTAGGTTGCAGTTGTCAAGGCCTCCTTGTGATAAGAACAAATTACGGACAAAGCTGTACCTCTTCCTGGAATACCCCTATACCTTTGGTGGTCCT
>NW_020951853.1:0-1545 GCF_900497805.2 Vombatus ursinus
GTAAATTTATAATTTGTATTTTACAATTTACAATAATAATGTACATTTATATTACACCTTAAGGTTTGAAAAGTGCTTTACACATTTTAATTAATCCTCACAACTACTCTGGGAGGTAGGTGCTATTATCCCCATTTTACATAGGAAGAAACTGAAGTATAGAAGTTCATCTTCTGTATGTTCAACATCCTTGGGACAACTACAGTGGCATATGGGATTGCGGGTATGATATCTATCTCATTTTATTTCCACACCACTTTGATTTCTTCTGCAAATTTTCTATATTTTGAAAACTTTTCCATTCCACATAGATTGGGGATTTTGAGTATTTGGTATGATAGTCTCTAATAAAAACTTTTTTTTAAATTGAATTCTTATGAATCAATGTTATGTCTGGGTGATTATGGGGAATTATTCTGCTTGTGATAAAGGACTGGTTCCATAGCATTGATTTGTTGAATTTTCAATGACATTTAAAGTCTATATCTGTAGTATGGGGATTTTTCTGTTAATTTAAGAAATATAGTGAATTTTTCACATATAATTGTATATAATTTTTCACATGTAATTTCACATATACCAGGAAAGGAAGGTTCTAGGGATAGGAAACATAGCAAAGCTAGAAAAAATGGTAACAGCAGAAACCTAGTAAAAAGTGCCAATTCTCCATGTGTGTAACTTGTGAGACTGATTGACAGTGAGTTTGTAGGATGAGGCTATGGTACTGGGTAGAGCTGGCAATGAATCCGCTATCTCATTTCAATAGCTTGAGTCATCATAAATGATTTTGAAGAATAACTACAATATGATTAGCATGGTCAAAAATAAAGTGTGTCAGAAATCTTCATTTGAATCATGACAGAAGCAGAAAACAGATTAAGACCCCATAGTCTTATTGATGCCGTAGTTTTCAGCCTCAGGCAAGCCCTGAAGAGAGTTTTTGGGTGGGGTGGGGTTGAGGAGGAGCTCTTAGCTTCTTCATCAAAGGAGAGACTGACCATTGATTCTCTCCTCGGGAATTCCCTGGTATCTGATTTCATTTCTATACCTTTTCCTCCCAATCTTTTTAGGAATTCCTTTCAGAGACGAAGTGAACTATTAATAGTTCCTAAAAAAGATTAGCTTTACAGTGGAGTTGTAGGGAACTTTTCCCCAAAAGTTGCTGCAATGATACCTAAAGTCTTCATACATGTAATATTGTGGCATTCATTATATTACTATTTTGAAAGGTGCCAGTAACATTAATAGTAAGAGATACTTTTAGAAATTAAAATTAATTGTATTGATTTTGTTTCTAAGAATGCTACTTCAAGAGATTATGACAGACTCATGGGGCACATCCAAAGTTGAAAACTAGTGTTCAATCCTCAAATATTAGTAGGGCATTTAGTTTAAATCTCTCATTTGTCCCCATCCTTCTCTGCCTTCTATTCTTCTTACCTTTGTATGGTCTCATTCTCTCTCCTTATTCCCATTCCCAGAAGAATATGCAGGCTTCTGCAGTACAAAGCCCTGTGCTCTTTTAATCTTTGTGGAGCAAGCAGC
>NW_020951854.1:0-1545 GCF_900497805.2 Vombatus ursinus
GCTGCTTGCTCCACAAAGATTAAAAGAGCACAGGGCTTTGTACTGCAGAAGCCTGCATATTCTTCTGGGAATGGGAATAAGGAGAGAGAATGAGACCATACAAAGGTAAGAAGAATAGAAGGCAGAGAAGGATGGGGACAAATGAGAGATTTAAACTAAATGCCCTACTAATATTTGAGGATTGAACACTAGTTTTCAACTTTGGATGTGCCCCATGAGTCTGTCATAATCTCTTGAAGTAGCATTCTTAGAAACAAAATCAATACAATTAATTTTAATTTCTAAAAGTATCTCTTACTATTAATGTTACTGGCACCTTTCAAAATAGTAATATAATGAATGCCACAATATTACATGTATGAAGACTTTAGGTATCATTGCAGCAACTTTTGGGGAAAAGTTCCCTACAACTCCACTGTAAAGCTAATCTTTTTTAGGAACTATTAATAGTTCACTTCGTCTCTGAAAGGAATTCCTAAAAAGATTGGGAGGAAAAGGTATAGAAATGAAATCAGATACCAGGGAATTCCCGAGGAGAGAATCAATGGTCAGTCTCTCCTTTGATGAAGAAGCTAAGAGCTCCTCCTCAACCCCACCCCACCCAAAAACTCTCTTCAGGGCTTGCCTGAGGCTGAAAACTACGGCATCAATAAGACTATGGGGTCTTAATCTGTTTTCTGCTTCTGTCATGATTCAAATGAAGATTTCTGACACACTTTATTTTTGACCATGCTAATCATATTGTAGTTATTCTTCAAAATCATTTATGATGACTCAAGCTATTGAAATGAGATAGCGGATTCATTGCCAGCTCTACCCAGTACCATAGCCTCATCCTACAAACTCACTGTCAATCAGTCTCACAAGTTACACACATGGAGAATTGGCACTTTTTACTAGGTTTCTGCTGTTACCATTTTTTCTAGCTTTGCTATGTTTCCTATCCCTAGAACCTTCCTTTCCTGGTATATGTGAAATTACATGTGAAAAATTATATACAATTATATGTGAAAAATTCACTATATTTCTTAAATTAACAGAAAAATCCCCATACTACAGATATAGACTTTAAATGTCATTGAAAATTCAACAAATCAATGCTATGGAACCAGTCCTTTATCACAAGCAGAATAATTCCCCATAATCACCCAGACATAACATTGATTCATAAGAATTCAATTTAAAAAAAAGTTTTTATTAGAGACTATCATACCAAATACTCAAAATCCCCAATCTATGTGGAATGGAAAAGTTTTCAAAATATAGAAAATTTGCAGAAGAAATCAAAGTGGTGTGGAAATAAAATGAGATAGATATCATACCCGCAATCCCATATGCCACTGTAGTTGTCCCAAGGATGTTGAACATACAGAAGATGAACTTCTATACTTCAGTTTCTTCCTATGTAAAATGGGGATAATAGCACCTACCTCCCAGAGTAGTTGTGAGGATTAATTAAAATGTGTAAAGCACTTTTCAAACCTTAAGGTGTAATATAAATGTACATTATTATTGTAAATTGTAAAATACAAATTATAAATTTAC
>NW_020951855.1:0-4069 GCF_900497805.2 Vombatus ursinus
GGCCCCGGGGCGTGGTGCCCCTGGGTCCTAACGGAGGGTCTATCACATTCCCCCCTTTTCAAGGGCAAGTTATACAGAGGACTCATCAGAGTCCAGGGGTGCTGACTCTTTCAAATCCAGGGGTGTATAGGATTTGCGTAGGACAAACAGTTTCAGAGACTGTATACGCTGCTGGATGTAGCGGGAGAGACAATTCATGATGCAAGGGGCGACCAATAATCCTAGGAGGAGAAGAACCAAGGGGCCCATTATAGCAGAGAGTAGAGTGGTGAGCCAGGGGGACCAGTTATACAAGTCCTGGTACCAGGAGGAGCTGCGGGCTCGGATCCAACAGGAGGGACTGGTAGTGAGTCAGACGAGAATTAGAGATCCACCGAGTGGGAGGGGTGTGCAGCAACTGCTCCAGGTGGTGAGATGCAGAAATCTCAAGGGGCTGGCCGAAGGTCAGCTTTGTTGCCTCCCTGACCAGGGTCGCGACAGCCGCGACAGTTCGAAGACATGTAGGCCACCCAGCAGCGACCGAGTCAAGCTGCTTGGAAAGATAGGCCACTGGGCGATTCCAGGGCCCCAAAGGATGGGTTAGCACTCCCTTGGCCACTGCCTGAGATTCTGAGACATAGAGGCGGAACGGCTTAGTCAGGTCTGGCAGGGCAAGAGCGGGGGTGCTAGCTAACGCTCCGCGCAGTTTGTTAAAAGCCTCTTCCTGCCTTGGTCCCCACAGGAACTTGGCAGGCTCACCTGACAGTGCCTCATACAGTGGTTTAGCGATTTCCGCAAATCCTAAGATCCACAGTCGGCAGTACCCGGCCATTCCCAAAAATTCGCGGAGCCCGCGGCGGGTTGCTGGGGCCGGCATGCCCAAGATAGCCGACACACGTTCCCGCGAAAGCAGCCTTTGTCCGGACTGCAGGGTGAATCCTAGATAGATAACAGATTGTAAGCACAGCTGAGCTTTCTTACCCGAAACCCGATAGCCCGACTTGTCCAATAGCTGCAGGAGGTGCAGTGTAGCATCTCGGCAGGTCGTCTCGGATGAAGCGGCCAGCAGCAGGTCATCCACATACTGGAGGAGTGTGACCTCGGGGTGGGATACGCGAAACCTGGCTAGGTCCGAGGCCAGGGCTGAGCCAAAAAGAGTAGGAGAGTTCTTGTACCCTTGAGGCAATCGAGTCCAGGTTAGTTGGGAGGACGTTCCGGTTGAGGGGTCGGTCCATGTGAAAGCGAATATAGGCTGGCTGATAGGGGCCAGCGGGATGGAAAAGAAAGCGTCCTTCAAGTCCAAGACAGTGTACCATGTGCGGGTTGGAGTCAAAGAGGACAACAAGGTATACGGATTAGGCACAGTGGGATGGACTGTCTCCACCCTGGCATTCACCTCCCGCAAGTCCTGGACTGGGCGAAAATCTCCGGATCCGGGCTTACGGACCGGCAACAGGGGAGTGTTCCAAGGACTTTGACATGGTCGTAGTATGCCAGCCTGAAGAAGTCGGTCGATATGGGGTTTGATTCCCAGAAGAGCAGGTCGGGATACCTGATACTGTTGGACCCGCACAGGAGTAGCAGTAGACAGGAGTTGGACCACCACAGGGGCCTGGTGGGCAGCTAGCCCAAAAGGGTTTAACTCAGCCCACACTCCCGGCACTAAACTCCTGTACTGACTCAGCAGTGGGGACGGGGCATCAACCGACGGCCGCCTGGGAGAAAGGAGGCGGGACTCCTCGGAGAGGGGACAGGTCAAGACGAGCTGGGGCACGCTGACCCCCAGGGTGGGAGTAGGTCCCTTAAAAGAAATTACAGCTTGGAGCTTATGCAAGAGGTCTCGACCCAGGAGGGGGTAGGGACAGTCGGGCATGACCAGAAAAGAGTGAGACACCGAGCCTTCCCCTAGCCGGACCTCACGGGCGGTGGTAAAAGGCACTGCTTGGATACGGCCTGTAGCCCCCTGGACCTGTATTTTAGAGGAGGACAGGGGACCTAGTGGAGAGTTCAGAACTGATGCAGCTGCCCCTGAGTCTACGAGGAAAGAGATTGGCCGACCCCCAACAGTGAGTGTCACCCTTGGCTCCAGGGGGTCCAGAGTCATAGTAGACTTGGAGCCAGGGCACCCCTAATCATCCATGTCCAAGGTTAGGACCGGCTCTGGTTTAGTCTTTTGCTGCCGATTTGGGCATTCGGACTTCCAGTGGCCAGTAGCTTTGCAATATGCACATTGGTCTCGGCCTAAAGGGGGCCTGCCCGTATTTCTCCCTTGAGGCCGGGGACCAGGCCTTCCCCCTTTTCCGCTTTGCCTGTCCCCCGGGATTTGTGCCAGAGCTGCCACGACTGCCCGTGTCATGGAGCGTGCCTGTTTTTCTTGCAGCTCCTCCCGGGAGTCATAAACCCGCTTGGCTACTTCCATGAGTTCAGTAAGAGTCTTACCCTCGAATCCATCCAATTTTTGCAGTTTTCGCCGGATGTCAGGAGCCGAATTAGACACAAAGTCTATCACCACTGCTCTCCGGTTGTTAGGATCCTCAGGGTCAATGGGGGTGTAAGTGCGGTAGGCCTCATACAATCTTTCCAAATAAGCAGCTGGAGATTCATTTTTCCCTTGCTTGACCTCACTAACCTTAGACATATTGGTGGGCTTCCTCGCTGCAGCCCTTAACCCCCCTAACAGTAACTGGCGATACCTGTCTAAAGCCTCTCGCCCCCGATCAGAATTTGGGTCCCAGTCAGGGCGACTTTTCGGGAAAAACATGATTCCGGCGGCCCGGATCAGTTGAGGGGCGGCCGTCGGGGTCCATAACCCTTTTCCTGGCTTCCAATATGATCTTATCGCGCTCCTCAGTGGTGAAAAGAACCCGCAGGAGCTGCTGACAGTCATCCCAAGTAGGCTGGTGTGTATAGAAGACTGTCTCCAAAAGGGAAATCAGACTTTGGGGCTTGTCTGAAAAGGACGGATTCTGTTGTTTCCAATTGTATAAATCACTGGTTGAAAAGGGGACATAGACCATGAAGGGTCTCCCCGACTCCCCGGGGGTCGTGGGGACCTGTCGCAGGGGAAAGGCAGATACAGTGGAGTCGGGGGAAAACCCGGACCCGGAGGAGCCGTAAGGCGTCCCTGTTCGAGTATGAGGAGGACTTGTCAGAGGCGGGGCCGAGGGGTGGCTCCGCCCCTGAACAGGATATGGTGGGGGTCGGGGCTCAGCCGGGTCCAGGGGGTCAGGATCGGAAGGGGGTAAGACCTTGGCTCCTACTTGCGTAGTCCCGGGAATTTTTTTGACCGGATGTTGGCTCCGAGTGCACCCCAACTTTGGACAAAGCTTGAACCCGGAGTGGCTTTGATGGGGGTTTAAAATCTATCCATGCAGTTATATATGGGATCTGATCGGGATGGCCAGGGGTCCCATAAGCAATCTTCCTGACCCTCCCAGTAATGGTCACGTCAAATGTCCCTTCCGGGGGCCACCCAACCCCAAATGTAGGCCATTCTTGCTGGCAAAAAGTGGACAAATTTTCTTTGGTAACCTGAAACCCATATCCCTTGGCAATGCGCCGAAACTGTTTAAAATTCTGTAGGACAACTGAGAGAGGGGTCCCCGGTGTGGGGCTTGACGGCCCCTGGCCCATCACGGACGGGAAGCGGCAAATCAATTAGGACAATCACAGACGGATAAAACATATAAGACAGACATAAACAGTTAAGGCAACACTCCAGACATTAACATGTGGCGCCAGACTGCAGATAATCAGGACTCTCACACGGCGTCCCGTGGAGGTCAGTAAGGGCGTTACAGCTGCGTCCAGCCAGGCCACTTACTTCCGTTGAGTACTCACCGATCAGACTGAGACCAGAGCGCTCGGTGCCCAATTAAGAAATTTAGAGGAAGAATACAGGGCGGGCTGGTTCGCACGGGATAAGTCAGTGTTCGGGGCCGGGGCACATCTTCCCGGTGGCCATCCCCTGAACACGTCCCCCCCGGCCTTCCAGCAACGCCGAAGCAGCTGGCCCAAAGGGCGATCTCGGTGGAACCTCCAAATGAACTGGACGCCCGAGAGAAATCAGAGCATCACACCCAATTGACTT
>NW_020951856.1:0-1458 GCF_900497805.2 Vombatus ursinus
TTCTCATCTATAAAATAAGGAGGGGGAGGGGTGGACAACATAAACTCTAAGATCTGTCCAGTTCTTAATCTATGTTCCTATAATACCCTTCCCTCAATGGTTCAGCTCCCCAGGATGTACAAATCAAATAACTAAGGCAGATTTTTCCAAACCATGAAGTACACTCCACTGGGGGGACAAAGTCATGGCCGAAATTATTGGGAGTTACAATACTTGGAATGACAACTCCTGTATGCATATATTTGCTTTTTTTCCAGTGAAAACAAAGTTCAAATCACATTCAACAAAAGCAAGAATGAAACAGTAAATTCACTCCAACTGAGTGAATGAAGTATGAATTTAACACAGTATATATAAAAAAGGTCAAATTTGAGTTGTTTGACCCAATCTGTCACCAGCACTGTCAATTGCCAGGTGTAAGCCATGACACAAATGGGTTATATCATCATGCTACTTGTTGCATTTGAAAGTTACATGTAAATTCGGTTAAGCTTCTTTGGGGTAAAACAAAATTAAAAGAATGATAATGTTATATTTCTCAACATAATTTGTTTTGATAAGCACAACAAACTGGTTTCCAAAAATATGCAACTTTTAAAAAAACTAAAGTATAAATAAGTTATAGATTGACTGAAATGTTCAACAATCAAAATTTAAATTTGTGTTTAATTTTTATTGACTAACAAAATTATGTCATTTGGAGTTGGTTAAATGCATAACAGGTTTAAGAGGAAACAAATCCCCTGAAGCAGTTCAAACTAGCAAAAGCAAAAGCAGCAGAAGCAGTTGATCAGAAATACAGAATTATAAAATAAAAAGCTAAAATGCAGAAAATATAGTCCACTCTATTTGTCTTTGTAATTTGCAGTTATTAACAAACTACTCTAGGAATGTTATCACTTCATATGGTATAATAGTTCATAAATTGAAACATCTTAAAAGTGTACATGAAGAATAGTTTGGCACGACAGGAGGATTTTTTCCAGAGAAAATTAGATGATTTTTAATAAGCAAAAGCAAAGTTTTTCAAAAACTACATCTATAGTATTAAAAAAAATTGCTTATATCACATAAGAAAGCTTACCGAATTGAGAGGCATAAAAAAGCCTTCTTTTGATAGAAGCTGGTCCATGATGTAAACCACAGGTGTCAAAACACACAGACTAAAAAGCCATGTTCTACAACACTCCCAAGTACCACCTGAACTAAATTAAAATGTAAGTGAGAAATATTTAACAAAATAAATAAAAACACAATAAAACTTAGATAAGATTACATTTTAAAACTAAGTCTGAGACAGCCCAGATGGAACACTGGGCCTGGAGTCAAGAAAACTTGAGTGCAGATCTGAATTCAGACACTACCAACTGTGTAACCCTGAGACTACTCTACTGCCTCTCTAACCTCATAATAGAATCCTGGTACCTAACATAATATCTGACCCAAGCTAGGCGCTTG
>NW_020951857.1:0-1647 GCF_900497805.2 Vombatus ursinus
TCCAAAGAAAAATAGGAATTGGTCTCAGGCTATGGAAGAGGTTTTTGTTTTTTTTTCTAATTGTCATAACTGAGGTTCATAAGAATAATATGCAAACATGGAAAAAGGTTGGAGGGAGTTGCTATCAGATGACAAAGGAGAAAATGAACACATATTCATATATAACTTGGTATAGAAATAAACTCAATTGGGAAGCAAGTAAGGTTAGAGAAGGTTTGTATTGGATGATAAAAACAACAACAACAATGGAGGATAATAATGGTGAATGATTAATCACAAGGAAAACAAATTTCTTGCTCCTGAAGATTATTTCTAGGTCTGCCTATAAGATCTGCAGCTGAGGAGCCAGCTGAGGCCCTGGCCTTCACCTCCTTACCCCCTCCACCCTTCCCTCAACCTCCTGAGAGGGCCTTTTAGCCTGGCAGCTAACCTGGCAACACAAAAGCAAAAGGAGTGGAGAGTCCTGCTTCCCCTATCCCCATCCAGCAGCCTGCCCCAGGCTTTATTTCTGAAAACCCAATTCTTTCCTCTTCTACCTATCCTCTTATATGTAATATAGGATTTGGATTTTTTTTCTTTTTCTTTTTTCTCTTCTCCCTACACTACCCCTACATTCAAGATTATAAAACTTTGCTGTGGGCTCTGTCTTTCCTCTTCCTTCTCAATCTGGTGGTGGGAAGTGGTTGGGGGAGAATTGACTAAACAAATTGTAACATATGAATGTAACAGCATATTATTAGGCCTTAAAATGACCAAAAGAGATGATTTCAGAGAATCTTGGGTAGCATGAACTAACTCAGAGGGAAGTGAGTATAAAGAAAATAAATTATTCAAGGATAGCAACAATTGTTAAGAAAAATAGCTTTGAGAGAGAAGATGGCAGAGTAAAGGCAGGGACTCATCTGAACTTTTCCCCAAACCCCTCCAAATACTTGTAAAAATTACTCTAAACAAATTCTAGAGCAGCAAAACCCACAAAAAGACAGAGTGAAACAAATTACCAGCCCAAGACTATGTGGAAGATCAACAGGAAAGGTCTGTTGCACCAGACTGAGAAAGGAGCACAGTCCAGTGAGCTGCACCAACACAGACAAGGCCCCAGCAAAACTAGAAGCAGGCCTCAGGGGACTAAATCACTGGCAGCTGTGGTATTTTCCAGACTTCCCAACCCACAAATGCCAAAGACAACTTAGAGGGTCAGTAGGAAAGGTCTATCAGACCTGGGTGAGAGAGGAGCAGAGTCCATCTTTGGCCCCAGCAGAACCCTGGGGCAGTGGCAGCAGCAGCGGTGGCAGCAGTGGTAGTGGCAGTGGTGGCAGCTGCTTCTGGAGCTCTCAGACCACAGACAGTAAGGGGATTGAACAATTAATCAGAAGGAAATTAGAGGGGTCTCTTTGCTGGCACTTTGGAATAACTCTATTGCTTTGCACATACTTGGATCTGGGTCACAGTCCTGGGTGACAGTCCTGGGGTGAGGAGGAGCACTGACATAGCAGAGCTTATGACAGCAGTGGAGAGGGGACCTCCTCACAGTTCCAGGGCAGAAAAGAGTGCTTGTGGTCACTCACAGACCAGAGCACAGGCCAGGAGAGTAGTAAACACCTCTTCTTAGATCATACCACCATGGAAGAACTGAAAACTTACAGG
>NW_020951858.1:0-5788 GCF_900497805.2 Vombatus ursinus
TCATTGACTAGTAGGCGGGCTGAGGAGGAGGGGCTAAGTAGGTACTTAAGGAACAATCATGGTCGGATCACGCTCTCTTTGCTCCTGCTCTGTTGCTCTGGCCTTCCTCCTTGGCCTTGCTGTGATGGCCTCTGAATAAAGCTCGGGTGTTGGCACCTCCTGATGGGTTCGTCTCTGTGTGTGTATCCGGGTAGGCTCCGAAGACTGGTAAGTAGTATGACTCTGGCAGCCTGCTCCTTATAGGAGGAGAGTGTACGGCATGGCCGGCACAAGGTCGGCGCGGCCGGTACAAGTGGCGCCCAACGTGGGGCGGAGGAAATAGGCCAGAGACCCCATGGATCAGCTGGTCTGGTCGCGAGAAGAGAGACGAGACCCATAGCCAGTAGGGTGAAGGAAGGAAGATGGGACAGATGTTTGTTAAGGTCCTGGATCGGGAGGTGCTAGGAAAAGAAGTAAATTAAAGAGTGAAAGAAGCGGAAATCAGTAGTGAGGAAGAATCAAGGAGTGAGACAGAATCAGGGAGTGAGACAGATGACACTGGAAACAGGGAATGGGAGAATAAGCAAGAGAAAAGAAAGGCCGGGCAGGAGGGCAGGAGCAGGAGAGCAGGAGCAAAGAGAAAGCAGGAAACTGTAGCAAGGAAAGCCACATGGAGGGGCGGCCCCCTCCCCCACACTTATCTGACGGAGGGAGGACCTGGGCCCCTTTTGAATGGAAGAAATTTAAGGAATTAAAAGAGACACTAAGGACAGTGTTTGCAGCTGTCTCCCAATGTGCTCAACGGGCTTTTAGTAGGATTCAGGCTTTGGGGAAACAAAGGCCCTCCATGACCAAGATTAAAAAAGGTCCTGATAAACCCTTCCCGGATTTTGTGGCCCACCTACAGGCGGCCGTTTGGAAAGGGCTATCAGAAGTGCTGAAAACAAAAGAGACTAAATTGTGTTATCTATATGGCAAAGCCAGTCAGTTCAAGACGCAATGCTGCCAGAAACCTGGTGGAGCCCGCCCCAAGGCAATTTGTTACAATTGTAACAAATCCAGCCATTATGCTAAAGAATGCTGCAAGCCAGTCGGGAGGCGGGGCAAGGGACCCCTCGAGGGCTCCTCAACAAGCTTACCAGATGGAAGCTCCACCCCCTCAGAATGCGCCCTCGGGGCTGCATCAGGAATATCTCCGACTTCTACCCGGTGGTTCAGACTTCCCCTTTACAGCAAAGGAAATTTCCAAATAGACCCCGGAGATACAACCATAATGCCAGTGACTGGGCTTAATTCTGTCCTCCAAGCAGCCCTCGTGGTGGGCCTTTCATTATATACCCCCATTATTGTCCACACCACGGTTATTGCTCACCAACCCTAGCAACAGATTATAGTAACTAACCCACATGACTCGGCAGCTTACATAGACAAAGGGGAGGTAGTGGCTCAAGCCCTCCCCCTATTGGATGGCCACAATAATGATATTAATTGGGTATAACATATAGAACACAGACATGGGCAACTATTCAAATTAAGGGATGATCCTTTAAGGGATTATTAGACACAGGAGCTGATTGTTCTGTCATCTCACAACTATTTTGGCCCCCCTCTTGGCCAGTCCAAATGGATGCCACAACGATCAATGGGGTTGGAGGGGCGCAACAAGCATGGGTATCAGCAGAGGATCTGCCCTGGCAATTCGCAGATAAGCAAGGGACCATCCGACCCCTAGTGGTTGCTGGTTTGAGATACAATTTATGGGGAAGGGATATTTTGAAGGCTTGTGGGGCATCTGTTTATATATCACCCCCACAGGATTTTTAATTGGGGCCGTTGGGCAACAAGAGAAATTTTATTGTATCAGACCCACTCCTCTAACATGGAGATCTAATAACCCAGTCTGGGTACCCCACTGGCCCCTCCCTGCAGAGAAAGCCCAGGCTTTACATGATATAGTGCAGCACCAGTTACAGGCGGGGCACACTGAGCCCACGTCTAGCCCCTGGAACAGCCCAGTGTTTGTAATAAAAAAGAAATCAGGGAAATTTCGAATGTTAATAGATCTCAGGGTGGTTAACACCACCCTAGAGCCCATGGGAACCCTACAGCCTGGCCTCCCCTCCCCTAATTTAGTGCCCTCTGGATGGCCTGTGACAGTCATAGACATCCAAGATTGTTTTTTCTGTATCCCATTATCCCCAGAAGATAGAAAGAGATTTGCCTTTACCATACCCACTACCAATAATGCAGGACCGGATTTAAGATATCAGTGGAAGGTCCTGCCCCAAGGAATGTGCTGCAGTCCCACCTTATGTCCGGCTTATGTGGGGAGAGTGCTGGACCCTATCAGGGACAAATGGCCTAAAGCCACAATACTTCATTATATGGACGATATTTTATTAGCCACTAGCAGTGATGAGACACTAGCAAGATTAGTAAAAGAAACTGTCTCTGCACTTGCTTATTATGGTTTGGTGGTGGCCCCTGACAAAGTCCAACAAAATTACCCACTCACATACCTAGGCCTTCGTATGGAGGCTGTTTCTATTAGCAATCAAATTCCTGAACTAGGGCTTGATAAGATAACCTTGAATCACTTCCAAAAGTTAGTAGGACAGATCCAATGGCTCAGGGCCCGCACACCCATTCCTCCCTCTGTAATGCAGCCTTTACATGATATATTAAAAGGAAATTCAGATTTGAACTCCCCTTGGGCATGGACTCCTGCTGCTAAGGCAGCAGTGTCCCAAATATTCTCACTTGCTGCCCAAGCCCAGACCGCCAGATGGGACCCCAAAGGTAGAATAGAGGTCTCCTTGGTCAATCAACAGAGTCCTTTTTGTGTTATACACCAAGGTCCCAAATTGTTAGAATTTGTATATGCAAAGAAGGCTCACAAGGTACTGTCAAATTATTATGAGATGTTAGGGGAACTAGCCTTAGCTGCAGTACAAAGGGCTGTCCACTTGTCTGGACAGCGACCTTTACTTTACTCTATTTTTGAACCTGGACAGCGAGAAGCCATTATGCAAACCTATTGGTCTTGGGCGTGTTGCTCCCAATGGGCCGAGATAAGTCCCCATTCCTCCTGCCTGCTTCTCCCTATGCTAGAGCAAATAACCTTAGTACCACCCCAACGAAAGGTTTTGGGAGAACCTGTTCAAAGCTCAATGTTTTCACTGATGCTACAAAAAACAATAAGGCCTCTATTTATCATGAGGCCTCCAAGGAAATAACAGTATTAGAAACCCCCTATGACTCTACCCAGAAAAATGAGCTCTTTGCCATCCTCCATGCTTGCCGTAAATATCCTGAGCCTATAAACATAATCTCTGATAGTCTATATGCAGTAAAGGTTCTTAAATGCGTAGAGGACGCCGTCCTCCAACCTCATAATTCCACCATATCCTCTCTCCTGAGGGAATTACAGCAAATTTTGTTGCAGCGAAACAACCCCCTCTACATTCTCCATGTTTATTCTCATCACTTCACCTCAGGAGGCATTTTTGAGGGTAATGATGTAGCAGATTGTGCTTTACAGTGCTCCCTACTGCCAGTCCTCACCCCTCCTGAACAAGCCCATGATTTTTTACACCTACCAGCGAGCTCCCTGAGACGCCTGTACGGTTTAACTCGTGAACAGGCTCGACAAATTGTGAGGCGATGTGTGCGCTGTGTTCCTTTTCTCCCCCCTCCACCCAGTAAGGGGATTAACCCACGAGGTCTTTTTCCCAATGACTTGTGGCAAATGGATGTTACTCACCTTGGCCGTGTCACTATCCATGTCTGCACTGATACTTTTTCCAAATTTATGATGGCCACTGTATCCAGTAAGGAGAACACCCCATCAGTTATTAAGTATCTGTACCATTGTTTTGCCTCTGTGGGGATCCCTCACGTCATTAAAACTGACAACGGGCCTGCCTATTTATCTACACAAATGAGTGTCTTTTTTACATCCTTTGGCATTAAGCATGTTACAGGGATCCCCTATAACCCCACAGGTCAGGCTATTGTTGAGCGAGCCCATCGTACCTTGAAAGCTACCCTCAGTAAACAAAAAGGGGGAGTAGGAGGTCGGGGCTCAGGGCGGTGGCCTACCCAAGCAGATGTGGATAAAGCTTTATATACATACAATTTTCTCTGTCTAGATAGAGACACGGGCCTATCCCCTAGCATGCTACACCTAATAACACCACCCACTTGTAATTCATCTGGCCCCTTAAAAACAGCACTACATGCACCATCCCTTAACCAGAAAGTCCTCTGGAAGGACAATGAGGGAAACTGGCAAGGCCCATCTGTAGTGTTGTGGAGAGGGCCGGGGTATTTATGTCTTACAGATCCTGATGGCCAGAGACGCTGGGTACCAGAAAGAAGAACAAAACGAGTTGAAGAAGCCCCGGGAGAGACAACAAGGATGGGAGAAGAAACTCAGTCAACAGAAAATTCAGAGAGAGCAGAAAGAAAAGACAGTTAGGATGACTAAACTGAGTAAACTGTTCTCACTTTTTGCACGATCAGGACTTTGCCACAGGTTGCGTCAGCTCCAGTGCCCTGGGACACAAGAGAGAATGGCTGGGGGCACTTGGCGTTGGCAGCATCCATCTTCGAGGAGTTCCAGATACAGGACTTATGTAGTGGACAGCAATTGCTTGCCTCAAAAATAGAGGAACTGGCCAATAAATTCGCCCAAGCCCTCCAAGTGCAGGCTGATATTGATCAGCAGCTGGAGGAGCAGATTCATAAAGTAGCATTGGCTACCCAGGACATTGGGAATGAACTTATGTGGCTGGAATTGAGACAGCAGTTGCCATGCGATGGCTGATATTGATCCATTTGTGTAACACCCTTAAACCATAATGCCACTTGTGACGCTGTTTCACAAAGCAGAAATGACACTCTCCTTTCTTTTCTATTTGGTGTAATGATACCCGTGCCCTTTCCCAGATCCAGGCTACAAATCTTTCCTCTGTACTCCAGGCTTCGTGGGTGTTAATTACACTGGCACAGAACATATCTGACACTTGGCACCAGCACGAGACTGATGATATTGTTCATCACCTTAGCGATTGGATTAAGCATGCCTCTTTCCCCATCCCCTCCCTTGTAACCCATTGGGCATTTATAACTCTTTTTGCATTTATACATTTATTGTTACTACCCACTATATTAGGATGTTTCCTTAGGATTCTTAGAGGTTCAATAGAGGCTCTCAGAACTGAAGGCCTAGTATGGAGACCCCGTCTCCGCCCCCTCTATTAAACAAAAAGGGGGAATTGTGAGGGACTGTCTGATGTTGACTGCTGCCAGGTGAACGTTGTGGCAAGATTGGGGTAAGATCTGTGTATTTGGAAGTCGAGGCAGGGGCTGTGGTGGGCGGAGTTGTGGTGAACTGAGATGGGCTGGATACGGAGAAGCCCTGAGGCAGTGGGCAGTGCTATATGAGATAAGCTGGGGAAGGATCAGGGTGCAAGGAAGTAGCCGGAGCATGTGCTCCTGAGGCAAGGGGCTGTGCCACGTGGGAGTGGGACGGCAGAGGAGGAGTTCCCTTTGCTTAGTCCCCTCCCTATAGGCAACGTCAACCCCAGACGCCTCCTTCCTGTGACCTTCCTGACTTCCTGGGTCATGTACCTTTCCTTTGTGTAGCACTGACCCCAGACGCCTCCTCCCGGTATCTGGGCCTGACTTCCTAGGTCACGTACTCTTTGTCTATGCACTAATCCCAGATGCCTCCTTCCTGTATCCGGTCCTAGCCTCCTGCGTCACTTCCTCTCCCTTGGTGCGCTGAACTCAGACATCCCCTTCC
>NW_020951859.1:0-2302 GCF_900497805.2 Vombatus ursinus
TGAGAGATAGAGACAGAGAGAAACAGAGAGAGGCAGAAAGATAGAGACAGAGAGACAGACAGACAGACAGACAGAGAAGCCCACCTTGGCTGCTGCTACTACCAAAACCCTATGAGTGCTACTTGGGGCTGAGAAGGGGGAATAAGTGGCTATTTGAGTGGCTATTGCTAAGGACAATCATTGGTGACCCTTTTCCAATTTTTCTCTCTTTCCCCTCCTGGGGAGAGAGTGAATCCCTGTTCCACAGTATTTCTACTCCTTAAAGATTGTTTACACTCTCTGTTTTAATTAGTACTAATGTTACTTGCTCAATCAAAGCTTTTGTTCTGATTTATTCTGGTTTGTGTTACAGGAAAATGCTTTATTATATTGTTCAGACAACTTACTGTTTTTGTTTTTGTTTTTGCTTTTTTTTTTTTTTTTGGTGAGGCAACTGGGGCTAAGTGACTTGCCCACAGTCACACAGCTAGTGTCAAGTGTCTGAGTCTGGATTTGAACTCAGGTCATCCTGACTCCAAGGAGTTCTGTCCACTGTGCCACCTAGCTGCCCCTGTGGTTTTTTTTGTTTTTGCTTTTTTTGGAGAAAACTTATTGTTACAGAGAGTGTTTGCACTCACAACGTCGTCCTGACTCCAATAACTCTCTAGGAATGCCTGAGATGGCTACAAGGAATTTGGGGTTCCCCGAGGTCCTAGATTCACCCAAAATTTTGTTTTTTATTTGTTTATTTTTTTATCATGTTTTAGGTTACCACACTCAGATCTTCTTCTGGGTATATCTAAGCCTATGTTTTGGATTGTCTTTGTGTTTTGGCTTTGGTCCAAATTTTATTAAATGTTTATAGTTACTGATACACATCTCAATCAACCTTGTTTACAAGCTGTCCTCTTAGCAAAATTGCTTAGCTATGTACTGTGATACACTTGATGGTAGCTTTGTCAAAATCCTATATAAGGTATATTTTCCAGAACCTGGGGAGAGAGAGCCACCCTTTTCCAGCTCTGTTTTCTCTGCCAAATGACCAAATAAACTTATTTTTAAAACTTTTTAGGTTTGGGGATCTGTTCTCATGACCCACAGTGGTATCATTTTGTGAATGAAGAATTGGAAGAGGAGGGATAGGAACTGAAACATGATGCATAGAAATGAGGAATGAGAGACAGAGGTCGGATGCATTCTGAATTTCTGAAATGGAAGGAATTTTCCCCCTCCCCTTTTAGCTAAGGGTTCCTGAGCTGTATGAGGAGAATCTTATTGATTTTAAAAATTGTGCATATGTGCTCTGAAGTATAATAAAAACTGAATTGATCCTCCTCCTTTATTGGCACGACTAATCTATGGAAGGGGAAGAGAGCAATATGCTACCTCTTCGAGTCATGTCGCCTTCCCCATTGTTCCCCTGCCATTCTCAGAGGGGCTTCTCTGTAGGAGTAGAGCTAACGTGGTCAACTAGAGAGTCAGTGGGAGGAGGAACGGGACAGGAAACAAATACCACTGTCCACATTCCAAGGATGTGGGTCAAAGGAAAGGGAGTGGGTAAATATTTTTTCATCTAGCATAATCAATCTTTACAGATTGCTTTTGTTGCATCTTGAAAGCTTCGTATTTGTTGCTGATAAGTTTCACAGAAAAAAAAATTAAATGAAGTCATTGGCTATATGAATTACCTGGAAATGTTGGATTCTTTTTCCTGTTGCTTCATTGCATTCTGTTTGCTCTATTTTATTTTACAAGGCGTTAAGCCCCTTGAGTAAGGTTGACTGTCTTTTGCTTAAACTGTTTGTTCTCTTTCCAAGTATTCTAATTTGAGTTTCTAGCTCTTCCTTCATTTTTTCCATCCATTCATATAGTCTTCATAGTCAATCCATCATTTTTCTGAGCTTCTACTTATAATTATTTCAGTTATTTACTTCTGCTAGGTTTTTTTTTTCCTGATAGTCTTTCAGTCTCTATTTTTTGTTGTGGTAGGAGTTACTTATTATTGTTTTCTGCTTGCTCATGTCTTTAGCTTCAGTTCTTGTATAAGATTTTGTCCCAAGGCTTGATGGCAAGAATTGTCTTATCTCTTACTTCATATTCCCAGCACATCGCAGAGGTAGCACTTAATAACAGCATATTGACTGACTGACTATGAGAAGGTCTTGTAGGAAATTATAAGTGCACATGTACATGTTTTCTAGTATAACTCTTGGTACCTCTCTGATGTGGAGAAATTGCAGCATGGGAAGTGAAGTTCTACTGTCTTAGAATTTATTAACCTGTTATAATCCAGATGGAAGGTGGAGACTGTGAGTCTTAAAGG
>NW_020951860.1:0-15398 GCF_900497805.2 Vombatus ursinus
AGCTACAGGAAAGCCAACATTTTTAGTATTGTCCTAAACTCTCCAACGCTGGGTCCAGTACCTTTATGAGAGTACACCTAAGCTGAATGCTGGTTAAGAGTGCAATGGTTAAAGGTAAGGATGTCTCTGATGATGGGGCCGTGAGCAGCAGTCCTTCCCTTTCCCTCCTTTCCACTCATATATACTCCACTTCCTCCACTTAGATTTCCAGAACCCTTCTACAAGAAGTGCTAAACCTCTCTTCTGGGAGTCCTTTAGATTGCCCTCTGGTAAGGAGGAATTGTCTTTCTCTTCATTGATAAGAAAAGCCTAATCACAGAGGGAAATTCTTCTTGGCCCCACTCCCTCTTCTATACGAAGCAGAGAATCTATCCTAATAAGCGTTGTTATGGATAATACCACCTACTTGGGGGGTATATCAGGAATGTTCTTTGCTGTCCTAGCCTATCTCAGTTCTCCTGCGCTAGGTCGGAGCATGGACTAGAGAAGGATAGCAAAGATGACCACAAGAAAGCACCCCATAATGATGAATCTTTAAAACTGAGTTGAAAACAGGCCTCACTCACATTTATATGTTGCTTAAAGACTTAGAAAGGAGTGAGAGACTAAGGCTCAGAGATTGTGGTCATGAGCTAATCAATGTCAAAGCCTAGCCTCTAAATTAGGTCTGAGTTCAAGACCAGTGTTCTTTCCAGCACATCAATATATCTCTCTTCTTTGATGACTTTTCTTGAACCGAATGAAGGAGGAAAACATGCCCCTGCCAAATCTTCTTCGGACAATTGGGAAACTCATCCTTTATTGAGGTAGGGGCGAGTATGAGAGAGAAGAGCATTTGGGTTAGGGGCAGAAGGAAGATGGAGGAATGAATGGTCCCTCAATCCATCTCATAGTTTTTCTAATTCCCTGATGAGCTTGAGTAATTGAGGTCCCCGATATAGAAAGTCACACCAGAAATCCAAAAGAGAAGAAAAATCCTAGAGAATCAATTAAAAAATTGGTAGGGGGGAGGTGGGGCATTTGATGAGTCAGAGTAAAGACCTGGGATCAATTCATTCAGTCAACATCTATTTAACCACTATTATGTAGAAACTACCGTGCTAACCACTAGGGGCAAAGACAAAAATGAAAATTGTCCCTACCCTCAAGGTTCTTATTTTCTACTTGGGAAATATAAAATGCAATAGAGATAGAGGGACACCTTGTTTTGAGTGCTGACTGGGTCAGGACAAAGCTGCTTGGATATGTGTCCTCCAAGTTAGACCAGGGATATCCTAGGACAACCACCTCAATGATGCTGCTCTCAATGTGCCACTAGAGCTGTCCCATTCCTACCTTAGTGCTTAAACTAGTCAATCTATATGGTTCCTTTTAATTCTACAATCTGTGAATTATCCCCTTGCTGGTCCCTCTACTTGCTGTCTACTTATTGCCTAATTATCTCTTTGTTTGCCTAAGTAACAGTTGCGTAGTTAGACTTAGTAATAAGAACTTTTCCAGGGCTTTAAGGTATAGAAAACAATTCCTTCACTCCACAGCTCTGTGAGGTGAATAATGCAAGTAATTAGTTTGCCCATTTTACAGATAAGGAAACTGATTCTGAGAGAAGTTAAGTGACTTCCTTACCAGTGGTCACAAACTAATATGCCTTAGAGTTGGGATTTCAGTCCAAGTTTCCTGCTTTAGTCCAGGTCTCTCTCCACTATATCTCCACAACATCTCTTTCCACTATAAGCTTATTTGTCTGAAGCTGGCCCACTTTCTTGTTTCCTTAGTTTTGTTCTTGGATAATGGACTCCCTGTCTATGAGGTGTCTGACTTCATACCTCCTTGGCACATTCATCCTCACATCTGCATTCTGCTCTACTCATTTCCTTTTGTCAACCCAACCTGCTTGTCCCAGGGAATAACCTGAGCAGAGTCCTGCTATGTGGAGACACTCCCTCTGGAGAACTCATTGCTTTCTGCCATACAGAGAATTCCCATTGCCTTCCAAAGTGATGGTAGTGTGAGGCTTGGAATTTGGAGGACAGGGAGCAAGTTCTCAAAGTCCAGCAGATCAGTCTGCATAGGAAATGCATGTCCCTTTTTCCAGAATCTAAAGAAGGAGCAGGAGGAAAGAGCTGCTGCTGTCCTACTAGCTTTAGAAGCCCACAGCCCAAAAGTGGTCATCAGCAATTTTGGGACTGAATGAAGGAGGAAAACATGCCCCTGCCAAATCTTCTTCGGACAATTGGGAAACTCATCCTTTATTGAGGTAGGGGCGAGTATGAGAGAGAAGAGCATTTGGGTTAGGGGCAGAAGGAAGATGGAGGAATGAATGGTCCCTCAATCCATCTCATAGTTTTTCTAATTCCCTGATGAGCTTGAGTAATTGAGGTCCCCGATATAGAAAGGCACACCAGAAATCCAGCAGAGAGTTGAAGGAGGGTTGAGATGACTCAGAATCTTCACAGAAGATAGGGTGTTGAAAGTATTGGCAAGGGGTTGGTTGGAGCACCCCCATCCCAACTCAGAGGAGGCAGAAGAGGTAGGACCTACCTGTGATCTTTTTACAGAGTAGTCTGAAATGGGGAATTTTGATGGAGGACTTAAGGAAGGAGGAAACGAAAAGCAACCCAATGTAGTGTATAGAGAGCCAGCCTCAGAACGGGGGACAGCTAGTCCAAGTCCTGCCTTGATACTCACTGGCTTTGTGTCATTGAACAAAGTTACTTAATTTCTCAGTGCCCCTGGGACTGTAAGTTTCAGAGGACTTGAAGAGCTGAATTGTTAGGAGTTTGCTATATCCAGAAAATCATAGGTTCAACAACCACAACAATAAAGGAAGGTTTAGGGAGGGGTGAAGGTAGAAAGGCAAAGTAGGGAAGTCTTACTAGCCAGGAGGGCCATTTTCCATAATTCAATTCAATTCCATTGACAAGCATTAACTGATGCTGATAGGATGAGGTACTTTGAGACAGGCTGTGTTTGAAGCACCTCTGGAGCAGAACAAACAGACCTCAAGTCCATGGTGGACAGAACTTTCTAGGGATAGTTGGGAGACATCATATTCCCATTTCTGCCTTAAATCCCCTATTAAAGAAGTAGGGAGAGGGGCAGGAAGGTTAGTCCAGTCAGTGGTTTATGTTCTCTGGGCTAACCAAATCAGGAAGAAGGCAGCTTAAGACTAACCTGGCTAAGCAACTAGGCCAGTGCTACAAGTTTCATGGATTGGTGAAGGTAGAGTCTGCTTATTGAAGCAAACAAGTTTGGGAGAGTAGCAGAAGCTGGAAATGTGTCCCTTGCTCCAGGGGAATGATTGGAGTCTAGCCACACCTACCCACTGGAGCTTCCTCAATGCCAGGACCATTTGTGTGGAAGTCTCCTATGGTGGAGCAGCAGGAGGCCACCAGCACTGACTGAGGGACAAATCTCTTCCCACCTCCCAACCTACATATAAGTCTCAGATACCCAGGGATGCCATAGTAAATCATTTCCTATTGATGCCCAAGAGCATGGCGACTTTTATGCCCCGAAGGGAGAAATCTCAGGGGACGATAATACCTTATCTTATGGGTACCACTACTGCTGGCATCTCATGTAACCTTCTTGGCAACCCAATGAGATAGATAAGCCAGGTATTTTTACTCCCATTTTGCAAATAGGGAAATTCAAGTCCAAAGAGAAAGGGCTTTCTTATGGTCTGGTCTAAGAAATATTAGTCAATTAATCAACTTTTATTTATTAATAAGTATTTAATAAATTTTTAAAATTACTTTTAAATAATATAAACATTAATATTTAGCATCAATACAATTTAATATTAATGTTTAAATAATTATACTTATGTTTAAAATATAATAAATATTTATTTTTTAATATTTATTTAGTAGTGCCTACTACTTTCCAGGCAATGTGCGAAATGCTGAGGATACAAAAAGAAAAAAGAAAGATAACCCCTGCCTTCAAAGAGCTTATAATTTAATTGGGGAAGACAAAACCCAGAAGAAAAGATGAAAATATGGGAGTTGTGGTCTGTATGTTGTGGTCCATCCTTCGTTCTCTAAGAGGACCATGACATCAGGGAGATGATGACATGACTTACAATTGAATTGGACTCGAGTGAAGGAGGGCTGTGCAAAGTCACCAGCCTCACTTTCTCCTCCAGAACCATCTGGGTCCAGTGGCCAGATGTAGATCAGGATGACTGGAGATGGCCCAGGATGCAGTGGGAGACTTTGGCTTCTTTAACTTAGAGTCTTTTCGAGTTCTCACTTTGAGTGAGGCAATGCCCATTCAGTAAATAGGCATCTTTAAGAAGTGAGTCAAGGGATGACCCCTTTAATAAAAGAAAAAAAATATCAAACGGGGAGGGGAAGACCCTCAGGTCAAATGGAGGTTTGGAGTCCATACATGGTCCCAGCCTCTAATCAGAGAGGCAGAGGTGAAGTACCAAGAATGAGGATGTAATAATGAGCTTCCTGGGGCCAGTGGAGAAGCTGAAAACTCCCATAGTAGTGCAGCCAAGTGAGAAATGATGAGAAAAGTAGACCCTCAACTATCCCTAGCTTTCCACCATGAATGGGAAGCTAGATCATTACAGAACCCTAGATCTCCAACTGAAAGGTACCCCAGCATCTGTCTAGTTCAACTCCCTTATTTTATAGAGGAGAAATTTGAGGCCTAGGAAGGTTAAGTGATTTTTCCATGGCCGTATATCTAGTAAATGTGCCAGGTGTCACCTTCTTACCCTGCGAGATAGAAATACTCTTTTTCATCCTCCTTATATCTAGATATGGTACCCTACACGGGTGCTACATGGAGCTATAACCTATCCATCCTGAGAAAGACCCAGACTGAAGAAGAAAGCCTGGGATTGTGTAATGGTGAGGACCTTTGTTAGGATTGAGGGATAAATAGTGGGGGTGGGTGGAAGGCAAGACAGGAAAGAAGAGGGAGAGAAGAGCATGGTGGTTGTAGCATCCACCTTGCAGCCTCTCTACCCTTGCAGTGTGAGAAGCCAAGCCTAGTGCTTGGCAGGATCCTAGGTTCTTGGAGCCACACCAATTTATAGATATGATGGGGTATATCTAGAAACTGAAATAGAGCTAGTGTCCCTGTGGAGAAGGAGTGGTTACATGAACAGCATGTGATTCACTCCTAGCACAGTGAAGGCCAGGGAACTGGTGTGGGTTCAGTGCCAGCTCTGAATTTCCCATGCAGTGATCAGTGGATTGGCCATTAATGCCCTAAAGCACATTTCTCTGGGCAATGGTGGTGAAGAGGCCATGGATATCACAAAAGAGATGTTGTCCAATAAGGCATGCTTGACACTGTGAGTGCTTTTTAATGGCCGACCCCTGAAGACCGAGATCAAGGTAGGGACAGGAATTGACTGATATAATGGATGGGGCTTGGGAGCACAATGTCGAGTACCTATGAGGAAGCTGTCTATGCCAAGGCTGGGGTGGCATAGCTTCCTGTTAGCAAATTGAATAAACTCTTCCCTTGTCAAGACACTCAGCTAAGTTTCCAGGTGATGGCATATGGCTCCTTCCCAACCCTTTCCCTTCCTTTTCAAAGGGCACCAAAAGGATAAGTGCCCTTCTTCTCCCCCTTCCCCCCAGCCTTATCTCGTTCCCATTGTTGGCCACACTCACTGTGTGTCATTCCAGGGAGTCATCAGTCAGGAGATGACCAAAATGGGGTTTCTCAAAGAAACAGTACATTTCAGGGGTATGCAATGTTACCTATTACCTGCCAACAACCTAGAGAAATCCTAGAAGTGGTTATCCATTCACGGGTTATGGGGTAAATTCTTTTTGCCTTATGGAGGAACCACTGTGCCCTCCTGAAGCCTCTCAGCTACGGTGCTGCTATTATTTCCCGGGGCACAGGTGGCTGAAGAAGCCTTGAACACTTTGGGAGACCTCTTCTTTCTCATCTCGCCACCAAAGCTGAAATGTCGGTTATGCTGGTTCATCCGTCGTCTTTTGATCCTGAGCAAAGCAGATGTGAAACCCTTCTCCATTATTCAGGTGAATATGGGTGTCTCTCCAAAGCACAAATCCTAGGGTCCTCTGCACAAGATCGAGGGGTGCTCTGGAGCTAAGACCACCCTATGAGTGGGTAGAATAATCTCTGACGAAATGTGATTTCAAACGATTTGGAAAGTTAAAAAAGAAAAGATCCTTCTACAATGATTGGAAACTATACCATTGGACCAGTGTTTTCTAACCCTCAATCTTTTAGTGATCATTAGCAAGTTTCTACCGATACCAAAATATGGTCCCTACTTTGGCACTTAGAAGTAGTGTACTGTTGTGCAGATCACAATGGATTTGGAGTTAGAAATCCTGGATTCAGATTCTGCTTCTGCAACTTATTGCTTGTGTGACTTTGGACAATTCCTTGAATTGCTTTGGTCCTAAAATGGACTGGATGATCTCTTTAGTTTGATTTATCAATAATCACTTCCATATGCTTTTGAGTTTAAAATTTTTCTCCCCCTTCCTCCCCACCACCCTCCCTAAGATGGTGCACAATCTGATATAGGCTATACATTTACATTCATATTAAACATATTTTCACGTTAGTGATGTAAGTAAAAATTAAAACCAGTAGGAGGAACCATCAGAAAGAGGAAACAAAACTCAACAGAAGAGAAAAAAAATAGCAATTCGACTTCCATAGTTCTTTCTTTGGATGTGGATAGCATTTTCCATCACAAGGCCTCTGGAGATGTCTTAGATCCTTGTTTTGCCAGGAAGGGTAAAGTTTATCAATATGAGTCATCACACAATGTGTCTGTTATTGTGGACAACGTTCTCTTGTTTTTGCTTACTTCACTCAGCATGAGACCACACAAGTCTTTCCAGGTTTTTCTGAAGTCAGCCTGTTCATCATTTCTTATAGCACAGTAGTATTCCATCACCTTTATATACTACAACTTGCTCAGCCATTCCCCAATTGATGGGCATCCTCTCAATTTCCAATTCTTTTCCACCACAAAAAGAGCTGCTATGAATATTTTTGTACATGTGGATCCTTTTCCCATTTGTGTGATCTCTTTGGGATATAGCCCTAGAAGTGCTATTGCTGGGTCAAAGGGTATGCACATTTTTATAGCCCTTTGGGCATAGTTCCAAATTGTTCTCCAAAATGGTTGGATCATTTCACAACTCCACCAAAAATGCATTAGTGTTCAAATTTTCCCACATTTTCTCCAACATTTATCATTTTCCTGTTTTGTCATGTTGGCCATTCTGATAGATGTGATGTGGTACCTCAGAGTTGTTTTGATTTGCATTTCTCTAATCAATAGTGATTTAGAGCATTTTTTCATATGACTATAGATGGCTTTAATTTCTGCATCTGAGAACTGTCTGTTCATATCCTTTGACCATATATCAATTGGGGAATGACTTGTATTCTTATAAATTTGACTTAATTCTCTATATATTTTAGAAATGAAGCCCTTATCAGAGAGACTGGTTGTAAAAATTCTTTCACAATTTTCTATCTTCCTTCTAACATTAGTTGCATTGACTTCGTGCAAAAACTTTTCAATATAATATAATCAAAATTATCTGTTTTGCTTTTTGTAATGTTCTCTATCTCCTGTTTGGTCATGAATTCTTCTGTTCTCCATAGATCTGACAGGTAAACTATTCCTTGCTCTCCCATTTTGCTTATAGTATCAGCCTTTATATCTAAATCATGAACCCATTTTGACTTTATTTTGGTATGTGGTGTAAGATTTTGGTCTATGCCTAGTTTCTGCCATACTCTTTTCCAGTTTTCACAGCAATTTTTTTCAAAGAGTGGGTCTTATCCCAGAAGCTGGGGTCTTTGTGTTTATCAAATAATAGATTACTCTAGTCATTGACTACTGTGTCTTGCATACTTAACCTATTCCAATGATCCACCACTCTATTTCTTAGCCAGTACCAAGCAGTTTTGATGATTGCTGCTTTATAATACAATTTAAGATCTGGAATGGCTAGGCCACCTTCCCCTGCATTTCTTTTCGTTAGTTCTCTTGATATTCTGGACCTTTTGTTCTTCCAAATGAATCTTATTATTTTTTCTAACTCTATAAAATAAATTTTTGGTAGTTTGATTGGTATGGCACTGAATAAATAAATTAGCTTAGGTAGAATTGTCATTTTTATTATATTAGCTCGGCCTACCCATGAGCAACTGATGTTTTTCCAATTATTTAGATCTGATTTTATTTCCATGAAAAGTGTTTTGTAATTGTGTTCATAGAGTTCCTGGGTTTGTTTCAGGAGGTAGACTCCTAAATATTTTATAATGTTTACAGTAAGTTTATGCTGTTGGGCTTTGTTGGTAATATATAGAAATGCCAATGATTTGTGTGGGTTTATTTTATAGCCTGCAACTTTGCTAAAGTTGTTTATTATTTCAAGTAGTTTTTTACTTGATTCTCTGGGATTCTCTAAGTATAGCATCATGTCATCTGCAAAGAGTGATAGCTTTGTTTCTTCTTTGCCTATTCTAATACCTTCAATGTCTTTTTCTTCTCTTATTGACAAAGCTAACATTTCCAGTACAATGTTGAATAATGGTGGTGATAATGGACATCCTTGTTTCACCCCCGATCTTATTGGAAATGCTTCTAGCTTGTCCCCATTACATATTATGCTTGCTGAAGGTTTTAGATAGATGCTATTTATTATTTTAAGGACTCTCTAGTGTTTTTAATAGGAATGGGTGTTGTATTTTGTCAAAAGCTTTTTCTGCATCTATTGAGATGATCATGTGGTTTCTGTTAGCTTTGGTGTTGATATGATGAATTATGATGATAGTTTTTCTTGTATTGAACCAGCCCTGCACTCCTGGTATAAATCCTACCTGGTCATAGTGTACTATTCTTGTGATAAGTTGCTGTAATCTATTTGCTAATATTTTGTTTAAAATTTTTGCATCTATATTTATTAGAGAAATTGGTCTATAATTTTCTTTCTCTGTCTTGACTCTTCCTGGTTTAGGTATCAGCACCATATCTGTATCATAAAAAGAATTTGGTAAGATTCCTTCTTCACCTATTTTACCAAATAGTCTATATAGTATTGGAATTGTTTTTTAAATGTTTGCTAGAATTCGCATGTAAATCCATCTGGCCCAGGAGCTTTTTTCCTAGGGAGTTCATCAATGGCTTGTTCAATGTCTTTTTCTGAGATGGGGTTATTTAAGTATTTTACTTTCTCTTCTGTTCATCTGGGCAATTTACATTTTTGTAAATATGTGTCCATTTCACTAAGATTGTCAAATTTGTTGGCATATAGTTGGGCAAAATAATTCCTAATTGTTGTTTTAATTTCCTCTTCTTTGGTGGTAGCTTCACCCTTTTCATTCTGGATACTAGTAATTTGGTTTTCTTCTTTCTTTTTTTAATTAGATTAACCAAAGGTTTATCTATTTTATTGTTTTTTTCATAAAATCAGCTCTTAGTTTTATTTATTTGTTCAATAGTTTTCTTAATTTCAATTTTATTAATTTTTCCTTTGGTTTTGAATATTTCTAATTTGGTGTTTAATTGAGGATTTTTAATTTGTTCTTTTTCCAGTTTTCTTAGTTGTATGCCTAATTCACTGATCTCCTCTTTTTCTATTTTATTTATGTAAGCATTTAGAGATATAAAACTTCCCCTAAGAACTGCTTTTGCTGCATCCCATAAGTTTTGGTGTGTTGTCTCATTATTGTCATTCTCTTGAATGAAATTATTGATTGTTTCTATGATTTGTTGTTTGACCCAATCATTTTTTAGGATTAGATTATTTAGTTTCCAATTATTTTTTAGTCTATCTTTCCATGGCCCTTTATCACATATAATTTTTATTGCATCATGATCTGAAAAGGATGCATTTAATATTTCTGCCTTCCTGCATTACATTGTGGAGTTTTTATGCCCTAGTGCATGGTCAATTTTTGTGTATGTGCCATGTACCGCCAAGAAAAAATATACTCCTTTCTATGTCCATTCAGTTTTCTCCAGAGGTCTATCGTACCTAACTTTTCTAATGTTCTATTCACCTCCTTAACTTCTTTCTTGTTTATTTTGTGGTTAGATTTATCTAGTTCAGAGAGGGGGAGGTTGAGGTCCCCTACTAGTATAGTTTTGCTGTCTATTTCTTCTGTAACTCCCTGAACTTCTCCTCTAAGAATTTGGATGCTATACCATTTGGTGCGTATATGTTTAGTAATGATATTATTTCATTGTCTATGGTGCCTTTTAGCAGAATGTAGTTTCCTTCCTTATCTCTTTTGATAAGATCTATTTTTGCTTTTGCTTTGTCTGAGATCAGGATTGCTACCCCTGCTTTTTTTTTTACTTCAGCTGAAGCATAATATATTTTGCTTCAGCCTTTTACCTTTACCCTGTATGTGTCACTCTTTTTCAAATGTGTTTCCTGTAAACAACATATTGTAGGATTATGGTTTTTAATCCACTCTGCTATACACTTCCATTTTATGGGAGAGTTCATCCCATTCACATTCACAGTTATGATCACTATCTGTGTCTTTTTCTCCATCCGCCCCCCCCATTTATGCTTTTCTTTCCCCTTTCTCCTTCCCCCCCACTAGTGTTTTGTTTTTGACCACCACCTCCTTCAGTCCCACCTCCCTTCTATCATCCCTTTTCCTTTTCTTCCCCTTTACCTTTACTGCTTCTTCCCTCCCTTCTATCCCCCCTCCCTTTTCTTTCCCCTTTCCCCTCTTCCTGCCTATAGTGCAAGTTAGATTTCTATACCTGATTATGTTATTCCCTTCTTGAGCCAAATCTGATGAGAGTAAGGTTCAAACAATGCTCATCCCCCTCCTTTCTTTGCCTCTGCTCTACTAGGTTTTTGTGTCTTTTCCTGTAATGTAATTTACCCTTCTCTGCCTCCTCCTTTCTCAGTACATTTTCTTAACTCAGACTAATCCACTTACTTGGATCCATTTAACCCACTTGATTAAATTTTTTTTTTATCATTACATCAAAGTCAACTTATATCCATACCCTTTATGTATACTCCTTTAACATGGTATAATAACAATACAGTTCTTAAGTGTCATCTTCCCTTGTAGGGATATAAAGATTTTGCCCTTATGAACAATATATCATTCTGTCCTTTTTATGTCTCCTTGAATCTTGTACTTGAAGATCAAATATTTTGTTGAGCTCTGGTCTTTTTATCACGAAGGTTTGGAAATCCCCTATTTTGTTGAATATCTATCTCCTTCCCTGAAAAATCATGCTCATTTTCGCTGGGTAGTTAATCCTTCGCTGCATTCTAAGCTCCTTTGCCTTGCGGAATATCATGTTCCATGCCCTATGGCCTTTTAATGTAGAGGCTGCAAGGTCCAGTGTAATCCTCACTGTGGTTCCATGATATTTAAATTGTTTCTTTCTGGCTGCTTGCAGTAATTTCTCTTTAATCTGGTAATTTTGGAATTCAGCTATTATATTGCTTGGCATTTTTAATTTGGGATCTCTTTCAGGCGGGGAGCAGTGGATTCTTTCTATAGTTATTTTGTCTTCTGGTTCTAGGATTTCAGGGCAGTTTTCCTTTATGATTTCCTGAAGAATATTGTCCAGGCTCTTTTTTTCATCATGATTTTCAGGTAGGCCTATAATTTTTAAATTGTTTCTCCTGGATTGATTTTCCAGGTTGGTTGTTTTACCCATGAAGTATTTTACGTTTTCATCTATTTTTTCATTTTTTTGTTTCTGTTTGACTGATTCTTGCTCTCTCACAGAGTCATTAGTTTCCATTTGTTCAATTCTAATTTTTAACATATTGTTTTCTTCTGTCAGATTTTGTACTTTCTTCTCCAATTGGTCAATTGTATTTTTAAGGGATTTGTTTTCTTCAGTGTACTTTTTTTCCAATTGGCCAATTGTACTTTTAAAGGACTCCTCTACCTCTCTTACTTGACTTTTAAAATCCTTCTTGAGTTCTTCTAAGAAGGCTTTTTGGGCTTCAGACCAGTTCATATTCCCTTTTGATGTTGCAGATGTGTGTTTGAAGCTGCTGTTGTCCTCTTCAGAATTTCTGTTTTGATCTTCACTCCTCTCATAATATGAATCTATCATACGTTTCTTTTTACTCATGGTGTTTCTTTGTTCCCTGGTCTTTAAAGAGATTAAGCTCTCCTGCTGGGGAGCAGAGGGCACTGACCCAAGCTTCTTGTGTTGGGAGCCTAGGTCTTGGTCACTGGCTTTGTGTGCTGGGGCCTCTTATATTGGCAGTTGGAGGCTGTAGGGTTCTGGCAGCTTACCTGGTGTTGGGCTGGAATCAGCAAGGCTGGGACTTTCAGGCAAATCTAGGTTGCCTGCTTTTCCTTTCTTTAGCTCTGTTTAGCTCCTTTTAGATAAGTGCTGCCAGGTGTTTATCTGCCTGGGGCCCCTTGCAGTGCTGCCTCCCTTCTTTCTGTTGAGGCACTGGGAGACTTCTTTGCTGTAGAATGGCGAGGCACCTGGTGGTTTTCTGAGCTGGTTTCCACTGGTTCCCCCACCCTCACTGAGGCACTTGGAGGTACAGTTGTTGGTGTTTGCCTGCTGGACCCCCTGGGCTTCGGGATCTCCTCCTGGTTGGCAGTTGGGGGCTGTAGGGTTCTGACAGTTTAACTGGTGTTGGGCTGAAATCAACAAGGCTGGAACTTTCCAGCAACTCTAGGTTGCTTTCTTCAGCTCCTTCAGCTGAAGAAGGAAATGGCAAACTCCTTCAGTATCTTTGCCAAGAAAACCCCAGAGTCACATCTCTCTGATTATTGGTTGACCTAATACAGTGCTTATTCATTAGACAAGTAAACATATTGAAATTCTCTACTGGATCAGGGAGGATCAACTTTAAGAGAAGTATCACAACTTTAAGAGAAGGGTCACAGAGTCAGACAGGCTGAACAAGAACAACCAAGGTGGAGTGATTTCCCCATGAAACAACTAGTTCTTCGAGGTCTTTTGATTTCCAGTCCAATGTTCTTTGTGCTCCCTCCATACTCTGTGTTGTTCTCTTTTTGGTGAAGATGGCACCACCGACGGATGTGCTTTGAGATGTTTTCTGGGTAGTTGTACCCATTACCCAAATTCCCTTGGGGAACCTTGGCTGTAAAAATTGTTTCCCAGCTTTCTGCTTTCCTTCTAATCTTGGTTGCATTGGTTTGGTTTGTGTAAAAACTTTTTAATTTAATGTAATTAAAATCATCCATTTTGCCAAAAATGACATATCTTAAATTTAATAATTTATTGTAAATTTATGGGTTTCTTCCTGCATTGAAATTTAGATGATGCAATGTTCTGTCATGTAACTGTATAGTATTGTATTATAAACAAGACATCATATGCACATATTCCTGCTGATGTATGCTGGACTTCCCAACAATGCATGACACACTTGCCTGCCAACACTTGCTTGTTAAGACCTGTTGGTGGACTTGATTACTGATCAGTTATAACTTGCATTTTGTGTGTTTATTTGGATAATAATGTAATCACTGTGACTTTAACTGTTTTACAACATTATATAACAATACACAACAACATGCTATGAAACATGTATGAATGGTTTTTCCAAATTTTCTTCTCTTCCCTTCTTTCCTTATGCTTCTACTGCCCCCTTATTTTTATTCAATGCCCCCCTCCCCAATTGCACCTGAGCCTACTACCACTCTCTTGGATCGTTCCAGCAGGAGCGATATTGCCCACTTTGGGAACCCATGGATCTAGACTGACTTTTACTTCAGTGCATTTGCATTTCCAATCAGTTATTCTCTCTTTGATTCTTCTGATTAGATATGCCACCAAGGGTGCATCCATTCATTCTTCCTACCAATTACTTTTGTTGTGCATACTATAAATACCATAAGTATTTCCCAATACTTATTCATCTTTTAAACCATTTAGAAACATCCTGCTGTGGTTCTAGGCTATCTTGGGAATCCACAGGGTCCTCAGTCTCAAGTCATCTGTTGATTTATTTTCCTTTGTTTTATAATATTTATTCATTAATGTCTGGCCTCTTTCACCTTATCTGGAGGTCATATTCCATTCTCTTATCAGTATATTCCATATTGGTTTATCTGCTTATGTTCAAGGTCTTTAATTGAGGTTTGTTCCTCTTGACACCATTGGAAATTTTGATATGAAGACATTTTCCCCTTATTGCTCACTTTCTGACTTCTTTCCCTTTGATGGTGGTTTCCCTGGGAGTTGGACCTCAAAACCACTTCAACCTTCTACTATGTTGAAAAATTCACATTTCACAGGCCTCAGTTATTTCCCTAAGTGACTTCAGAGGGAATAGAACTGGCCCCAATAGAATGCTGGGTCCTTTCCCTCAAGTTTAGTGGGGTGACACATTGCCATATACATGTTGTGCCCTAGTTTCCTCTCTTCTTCAGTTCTCTGGCTGAATTCTGTTGTATTGCTGCTGTTCTGCTGTTCTAGCCTGGGCAAGCTTCTGTCTTTTGACTTTCCACAATTGCAGTTGGTTGGGTGGTTGGTTGTTGTTGGTGGTAGAGTTGAGTTCTTCTGCATGCCCAGGGGTAGGTATGTGTGTCTATAGCATGGTGGGAAGTGGATAATGGGGTACTAAGAGAGCCTAATTATAGGCTAGAGAATTGCTTTCTTTGTTGTCAGTTCATTGAATAGTTATCTTGGTTGGGTTCTTGGTGTCCTAGACTGTGGAGAGAGCTGAAATTGCTTTATCTCTTCTGCATAATCCCTCTTTTGGAGAGGTTTGAGAGATTATGAGGGTCAGAGCAATTGTCTAGTCCTTCATCCTGCTGGTCATATAACCTGACTGTTCACCCAAGTAATCCACTCTTAATCTTTGGGGGTATAGGCATTAGGAATTAAAGGACATCTTGAGGTACCATCTCCTCTTCACATATCTTTGGCCTGAGGGGTCCCCTGTTTACCGTCCCAAATCTATGCCTTGCCTTTTTCTTGCCCCTTCTTTCTCCTCTACTTCTCTCTCCAAAAGTTCTCAACCAATCAGGAGTTACATCTCCCTGAACCGCCACAGAATCACAAAGCTATCCTTTAGGGGAATTCCCAGCCCACTTGGAGTGCAGGTAGGTGGGTTAGGGGTAACATATATATGAGACTGAGGCCCCAGGTTGGGTCAGGAGCATTGGGGGACTAGGGACTAGAGAATGGCCCTAGGAAGTGAATGGGGCTTCTAGGTTAGGATTCAGACCATGGCAACTAAAGAGCTAAAGTTGGAGGCAAAGGGCTGAGGTGGCTCGACTGGAATGGCTAGGATGGAGATAGATGAGTAGAAGAGAAACTTAGGTCAAGGAGAATTGCATAGAGTATGCCCTAATCTCTTTCCACCTAATTTTTCTGATATATATACACACACACACACACACACACACACACACACACACACACACACACA
>NW_020951860.1:15408-19987 GCF_900497805.2 Vombatus ursinus
ACACACACACACACACACACACACACACACACACACACACACACACAAACACAGTGTACATACATCTGAAGTTTCTTATTTCATAGATTCAGAGCTCAAGTGACCTTAGAGGTCATCCAGCTCAGCCTCTGCCTCATTTTACAGAGGAGGAAACTCAGGATTAGAGAAATTAAGTGATTCACCCAAGGTCAAAGAGTTAGTAAGTAACAGAGGCAGGCTTTGTCGCAGTAATTGTTGAGAATTTAATTAGCAGTAAAGTAGATGCCCATTGATCAGAGAATGGCTAAAGAAAATGTGGTACATGAATTTAATGAATATTTCTGTGATGTAATAAATGACAAATGTGATGACTGCAGAGAGGAACGAAAAGATCTATGTGAACTGATGCAGAGTAAAGTAAGCAGAGCCAAGAAAACAATATACACAATGACTATAACAATTCAAAATTCAGGTCCTCTGACTCCAAAGCATGTGTTTTTTTTCCCCAATGCATCATATATGTGAGAGTATTAGGGGTGGGAGGGAGGGGAGGAGGTGACTAAAGAAGAGGCTATCTGGTTTGGGAATAGAAGTCCTGATCCCAGGAAAACATCTCCTACAAGCGCACCTTGGAGTGACTGGCTCTGCCTTTTAGTTTTATAGCTCTACCCCTGTGGAGGGAGAGCATGAACTTATGACAAAGGCATGGCCAAGGCACTGGAAAGAAGAGGGAGGTATCAGTACAGAGGAAAGAATACTTGCAAGTAAAGAGACATCTTGGGTGGATCACATTACCCCTTTGGCCCTTGCTTTTTTCACCTATAAATCAAGAGGGTGGAACGAGATCATCTCCTAGCTCAGGGGCCACATGGCTTCAAGGCTGCAGGTTCCCCACCCTCATCCTAGAATTTTTTCTAGCTCTGGGAATTTGAGGGATTCTAGGGTGGGGATAGGGCAGCTGGGTGGCACAGAACATAGAGTGCTGCACCTGGAGTCAGGAAGACCTGAGTTAAAATCTGGCTTCAGACACTTACTAGCTATGTGACCCTACTAGGCAAGTCACTTAACCCTGTTTGCCTCAGTTTCCTCACCTGTAAAACCATCTAGAGAAGGAAATGGTAAACTACTCTAGTAACTTTGCTAAGAAAACCCCTAAAAGGGGTCATGAAGAGTCAGACACAACTGAAAATGACTGAACAACAACCAAAGGATGGGGAGTGGGGAAGAGTCCCTAAATCCCCAATTCAGAATTTTCTAGGCCATGGCTAGGTACCCCATGTTCATTCCCTTTTATTAACTCTGTTGTGTTCATATAATTTTGGGCCCTAAAAGGATAATGAAAAATGATTCAATTTTTTTGAAGTTAAAGAGGCAGCTAGGTAGTACAGTAGATAAGAATGCTGGACTTAGAGTTAGGAAGATCTGAGCTCAAAATCTGCTTCAAGTGCTTTGTGACCCTCTTCCAACCTCAATTTCCTTGTCTGTAAAATGGGGATTAAAAATAAAATCTCTGACAGGGTTCTTGTGTAGATCAAGGAAGATAACATGTATGGTGCTTTTTAAACCGCAAAGTGCTATATAAATGCTGGCTATTATCTTTACCATTATTGTTAAGTGTGTATAGTGTTCTTTATTGAGTAACATAGAAAAATACTACATCATTTATAAACCTTGCTACCTAGGAACTCATTGGTGACCTCCCCCTACTCCAAACCCTTTGGGCAAGTTTCTACCTCCCAAGTCATATTATGAAACCCTTCATTCCTTTGTTAAGAAGAAAATGTAATAGAATTAAATCTTTGTGAAGTTTAAGGTTTAAACAATAGTGGAACAATTAGATTAGTGTTACAAATTTAAAATAAAGATGCAACTTGAAGTTGAGAACACCGGGCTCACCAATAAGTGGTTAATAGAGCAGCTGCTGGAGTTTAGGGAAACAATTCCTGGTTCAATCACCTACTAGCTGTGTGAACTCTGGCAGGACACTTTCCATTTCCTCCTCTGTAAATGGGGATGAAAATACACACATTTATAAACCACCAAGCTTACATGTAATAGAAGTTTAAGCTCCTACTAATAAAAATGATAAACATCTTCAGTATGCTTAGCATTGTTTTAGGCACTCGATCACAGGAGCGTAGACTCAGAGCTAAGGAAGCTGCCTTGGGGACCATCTATTAATACCCCCTACTTGGTTTAAGACGGTGTCTAAGACAAACATGCTGATGGCATTATGAAGAGTAAAATACAGAATGCCGACAGTTGTTATCAAATAAAGAAGATGCTACTGACTCACCAAGACAGCAAGACACACCCTTCAAATAGTCATAGTATATAATGATCATTTATTTCCCATTTACTAATCCATTCCCATTTACTCTGTCCCCTTTGTGAGTATTACAGCTAGATGGTTGAATAGGGTCAAAGGTACAATCTGTAGCTAATAGCCCCTAAGGGAACAGAGCCCATTTGCCCTAAACTCCAATTAACTGAAAAGTTAGCCACAGAAACATTGAATATATGGGTAATGTTCAATATCTGCATTATATACACATGACAAAGACCAATGTATTTTTGAGGGATAGCTATGGGAGTTTTGCACCTGGGCAGGGCAGGGCCATATAGAACCATCACCTGGACATATCTCTTCTGCTCCTCAATGGCAGGAAAGGGACCAGGTATGGATTTCAGCCACCTCCGCCCTTAGCCACATGCTGCAGCAAGTGTGTAAGTTCAAGCTAGGCCATCAATCCCAAAAGAAGATCTACAGTTTCCTGGTTCCACTAATAATCAGTATTCAAGATAGTAACTTGGAGGTGGGCAAGGTGAGATTGATCTTTCTACTCTTTCAGACTGCAGTCCACTTTACCCTTCTTTCCCTGTCCCTGCCAGTGGGAAAGCCAAAGGAGATGCTTGGTTTGGCCATGTATCTCATCCCTATATCTGTGACACTATACTGTAGGCCTCCACCCATCACAACCAGCTTTACCTCAGTGCCCATGGCATCATATAAAGGCCTTCATATTTAGTCCTCTGATGCTTCTGCTCCATCATCCCCTTTTTTCCAAGTTTTTTGACCCTCCATCTAAGCCAACTGCCTTAGCTATGAAGGACTATTGGGCAGTGTTACCTTTGGAAACTTGGAATTCTCCTTTTTCTGTCTCACAGGTCTGTGGAAAGGCCTTGCTTGAATGGGCTATTGGGATTGGCTGAACATCACTCAAGCAAACATTCCAAAATATAGTCATAAGTGACAATGTGAAGATACTGGAAGAAACATGCAAATGCTTGGTAAGCGAAAAAGTCTCTTCGAAGTCATAGCTAGTGTACTGGCTGAGGGGACTCTGAGACACATTAAGGTAGGACAGTAGGAAAAGAGTTGGCATACAGGGAATAAAAAATCAAAAAGCACCATTTTGTTCAGTCCTCTACTCTTGAAAGTCCTATTTTTCCATTCCTCCATGTCTTAACTCCCCATCTTCCGTTATCCATAAACTTTGGGTTCATAGAAGTTCATGGCCTGTAATGCATCTGGTCCCTGAGTGTTAGCTCTTGAGCTTTCCCAGCTTGTAGATCCTGATTATGGAGGCTAGACAGTGTTATATTAAGTTCAAAGCAATATGGCAGAGGTCATCAGGGAACGGTATCCAGAGAATCAACCACTAACTAGAAGTCATCAACTGGAGATTAGAGACTTCTATTTACCAGAAGTCAAAAGCATACAAGAGAGCAGGAATTCAGGTATTAAATAATGTTTGGAAGAACAGGCAAGTATTAGCAATCTGGGAAAGCAAAGTCTAGAAGTCATGGGGTCAGGCAAGGTTTAGGGAAGCATTTGGATTCAGAGTCATGAATACAGGTAAATGGGTTGGAGTACTAGTTATCAAAACATGAGGATGCAAACTTAATATTTAGAGGAAGTATAACAGAGCCAAGAGCTTCTAGTGTACTTCCTATCAAGGTAGCCCCTATATCAAGATATGAGTAAGCATGGGCTTAAAGGTATGAGTAGTAGGTGAGGAATGGAAAAACATGTGGGTTGGTTTTCATCTTGGTTGGAGAAAAGGAGAGAGGACGGTGATCACAGATAAGTTCTGAAAGGCAGCGTCCCCCCTGGATCAGGGCCAGCAACATCTCTTGCTGCTTCTACAGATTGACAGAGAGAAAAAGCATTTGGTGGGAAAGTTACTGTTCCAGAGCTTGACCTTCCTGCAGAGCCCATGGCCCTTCATTAGGGCTGCAGCAATCACATTCATAGGTAAAGTCACCTTACTTTATTGGACTACACTTTCCAGAACTTTTCTCTTCTATCCTCCTTTCCTTTTTCCTCTTTCCTTTGGCAAGATGAATAACACAGAACAGTGTTATGGTTTGGTGGACCTCACCTTTTCCTGGGTTTGTCCCAATTTACAAAAATGGTCCTATTTCGAGGAAAACTTTTCCTTCAGTTTTCTCCTCTGCAAAATAAGGATTGTAGGATTATAGACACAAAGCTAAAAGGGATCTTGGAGGTCATCTTCCCTTTTCAAGCAACATTGAGCTAGATGGTCTTTAAGGGCCTTTCCCACTCTAACCTTCTATGGAGTCCCCGTGAATCTCA